>NW_007578062.1:74745-84792 GCF_000690725.1 Stegastes partitus | reverse complement strand
GGACTCATAGCTCATAAACCTTAGCTGTAGTGATTTCTATCTTTCCCCAATATTTGAAAAAGGGAGAAACAAATGTCTTTTATGAAAAAGCAGAATATGAATTTGTTTTTTTCCAGATCCCACTAATTGCCAGTCAAACCTTGGCCTTGTTGTCCTGCACAGTGTCAGCAGAACGGAAACCTTGCTGCCATGGCAGCAGCCCTCGGAGCACAACATTTGAACAAGATCGCCCTCTTGTTCACTCATTTATTACAATGGGCACTCAATAGTGAGCAATTCCTTGAACATTTAGGACACTTAGTCATTATTTTGCACCATACCGTGGACGATCATTTGTTGCCACTGAGGGCCACACGGTGAATCAGTTTACACACTAAGAATTTGGACACTTATATAAAATGATAGACAGTAAATGGACCAGTGTATGTAGTAAATAGAGAGCTACAGTGAGAGAAACAGTGGATATTTTGACTGTCCACAACAACATTACCTACAGCTCTCTTTCATGATTCCAGTCATTCATTTCATTATTTACACATGTGCTTGGCGTGTCAAAATTCTGGGAAAAAAGTCATGTTGTTGCTGTGAGACATTGTCCAGTGAAGTCCTGCCTCTGCAGATCTACACACCTGAAGGCATCCTCTGCATTCACCTGCAGCTGCTTCACTGATTTGTGAACTCTGCTCCTTCTTTGTCAACCTGCCTTTTAGAATCATGGTTAACGAGACATGATTCTAAAATGGGACATTATCCAATTGAACCTTTGGAACTTTAAGTATATTTTGATGCTCGTGCTGGTATTAAGTTTTAAATACAGGACTTTGATTTCCTCGGTGTTACTGTTGCTTGTACTTAAACTAATAATAATAATAATAATTGATCAGATTTATATAGCGCTTTTCTAGACACTCAAAGACACTTTACACTGTCAATTATTCATTCACACACATTCATTCTGGTGGTGGTAGCTACGATTGTAGCCACAGCTGGGGCAGACTGACAGAGATGTGACCACCACCTCAAACAATCCATTCATACGCATTCACACCAGGCAAAGTGGGTGAAGTGTCTTGCCTAAGGACACTGCCTAACGACCATGAAACAGGTTACAGGGCAGAATTGAACCACCGACCTTCCGATCATTGACCGACTCGCTCTACCACCTGAGCCACAGCTGCCCCTAATTAAACATGATTACCTGTTCCAACCCCACAAAATGCACCTCGGTGGTGTTAGTCGGCCCACATATTTTCGTTTTCACTGTCATGATGTCTGAATGTGCAGTTGCATAACGTCCCCCAACTTTTTATCATCAGGTCCTGAATGTCATCAGTTGTGTGTTATTGTGTCACTTCATCCAAGAGGAATTTTAAAGGATTGTGTCTCCGCTGTTTGTCATCGTGTCGCCTCACATTCCTGCGTCGCCCTCAGCAGCACCAGCCGGAAGCGAGGAACAGATAAGGCTCCGTTTCTTTTACGCTCGTGTCTGGATAAAGCAGCAGGGAAGGGGAAATTAGGGGCAGGGGCACCTTCAGATTGAGCCCATTCCTCCAGTCTGCGCCACTTCACAAATATTTGTTCAAGGCTACTCCTTTTGGTTGGTCAGATGCCAGTCATTGTGACATCCTTTCGGCATTTCCCCCTTTCTTTTAAATTCTTCCAAACTATGACAACACACAAATATGTCTGCCTCAGCAGTGTTTTTTCCTCCTGTTGTTCCATCTTTTTTTCCTCTATCTTCGAGGTTTCCGCTGGAGCTCTGATGTAAAATTCCTCGACACTTGCAGGAGTTTCCATCCTTTGTGATTGTGCTCCTTCCTGTTTTTAACGCGGCCTTTCAGTCGGCCTTCTGCTTCGGCTGGACTGGAAACCATTTAAGGTTAACGGTGTGTAAAAGTGATTCATTCACTGACACAGAAACTTCTGTTGTGGAATGTGCTGTCATGTCGTCACACGGTCCAGAAAATCCAACGAGCATCTGGAAGCTGAGAAAACACAGGAGCATCTACACTCACAAGTTTACATATTTAGACAAATAACAATAATATTCAAATAAAAAACTGACATGGGATTTGAACTTTGCACCGACTGTCATTGACTTTGATAAGCACACCTGTACAAATAAAAGAATTCAAATGACTCTGGAACTGAGAGCTGCACTAATTAAACTTTGTGTATGATCTATGAGAAAAACATAAATCAAGGTGTGCCATTGGTAGAAATATCACCAAACCCTGCAGTTCTGCTCAGCTCTGAAAGACATCTTTCAGTTTGGTGTTTCGATTTCGGGGCCACAGCTTTAATGGTACGCTTCACTCTCGCTGCTCTCATCAGCTGACAGTGAAAACGTTCTGTCAAACCAGCCAGCACCAAAGGGTGGTGCTGAATGCTGATGTCGCCCCGATCTGCTGGATATATACCATAACAAGGTAACAGTTTCCTAACATAAAACTAATATAACTTAGGTACTATTCACACAGGATTTGTATTACCTGGAATTTACTGACGTTACAGCCCGGATATGATGTCTAATCAGTGGATAACGGGCCGTCAGGGCGTTTGTATTAAGCCTTACCTCATGCTACTACGGATGTCATCCATCTCAGTGTCCTCTGAAATTTCCCTCTTCATGTTGACCTGATTTTAACCATTTCTGCAAACAGTCCGTAGGCCTGTTATGTATAGGCCTACTCCTGCATTTGCACCTAAAATGCTGTCAGTAACTTCCACTGCAGCCTCCATAATTCAAGAGGGAGAAAGAGGTGCACAATAAAAACAGCAACAACTAAAATACCCCCCGGTCACTAGCATAGGGACTATCACAGGACGTCGGTGTTTATATGGTAGGTCATTTGGAATTTTTATTTTACAAATTACAGACATTTGCACGGGATTAAGATCACAGACAATCTCCGCAATTATTACAAATCACCACTGGTCCCAAGACAATCCTAATCCTGTGTGAACAGGGCTTTAGAGCTGTAAACTGCAGGGACCAAAATAAAGAAAAAAAAAAAGATTAAATCACAAAGGCACAATTAATATACAACAAAGACAGGCACTGAATTTTAACTGAGAACACAGGCTTGGATCTTCATTTTTAAACAGCCAGACCATTCACTAGTGCTGACACGATGCTCGGGAATGGTCTGACTGCGCCTCATCGTTATTCTTCTATGGGCTAAGAGAAATCCTGCAGATGTGCTCTGGCATATATATGATGTAAATCGTGATAGGGAACTGTCTGGGTGGAAAATTTGCATGTAGGGAGGGTAGAACTGCCTTTAAAACAGATAATGTACTTTACTACTACTCCTCCACAAGGAAGTAGTGTTCAATAATAAATCCATCTCAGCTAGTACACTGCTGGACTTTGTATTTACATCAGGAATGTTTGCAAACACAACAACAAACAGTTTTGTGAGCTGCGGTAAAGATAATTTCTCGCTGACCTTTGCAGGTAACATATGTGATGTTGCCTCCTTTTGAAATGACACAAAAGGAGGCCCCTGATAGACTCCTAACAGATACGTTCAGTGAGTAAGTACAATATAAAAAATGCAAATGAAAACCAGACCTCTTAGCTTTATAGTTATGTTGTTGTTTGTTTGATTGTGTTCAATTATGTTATTATTCATCACCCTCAGCCTTATGTGTAGGCCTCATTCCAGTGCTGTTCTATTATCAGATGCTGCATTAAGTCCTGGTACATGCCTGTGGATTTGAATGATTCAATCCATTGTACAGCTGATAAGAGGAAGAAATACCTGGAAGTATAATTGGGATCAGGTTGTATTGAAATCTATGATGTTTGTTTAAGTCACCAGTAACAAAATGTGTATCAGTGGACTTATACACATAATGATGAGTGTGTGGGCTGCAGACGTAGCAGGTTTCTTGCTTTATGAGGAGACAGTGGCACAACGTTGCCATGACCTCACCGTCTCCTCGCTGACAGCTCCAACCCCCCTCCTCCGTCCTCATATCAGCTGTGTGGCACATGCAAACCCTCCTTCGCTGGTCATCTCTTCCTCTGCCGCCTCCAGCTCCATCCACTCGTCCAACTCCTGTGGAAAAACAAAGAAAAGAAAGAAAACGCCTTCGTGGCCTCGTCCAGCCTCTCCTCATGAGTGGGCAGCAATAACAATCAGGTTTGATAACGAATCAATGTAACAATCAAGAGGGCAATTGTTTTGAAGTCTTGATTATAAGCATATAAAAAAATTAAATAGCAAATACTGTGTGATAAGCAGCATATAAAGTTAATGAATTATCAATAGTGTATATAAGAAAAAAAAAACAAAAAAACGCTGTCATCATCATCACCTCATGTTACGAAGGAGTTGTAGCTGAAGCTCTAGAAGCTATGACATGGACCTGGAGTTGAGGATTTTTTTTTAATCAAAAAAATCCAAGAACAAAATCTTCAGGCTTAACATGTGATTCATACAAATGAATAAAGTCTTTATTCTAAGACAGATTTATTCACGTGTTTGTTCATATGTCATTATATATGATTGCAGTTGTGTATTACACATTATTTAAAGCAGGGGTGTCAAACTCTGGTCCTCAAGGGCCGTAATCCTCCATGTTTTAGATGTGTCCCTCTTCCAACACACCTGATTCAAATGATCAGCTCATCATCAAGCTCTGCAGAAGCATGATAACGATCCTGATCATTTGAATCAGGTGTGTTGGAAGAAGGAAACATCTACAACATGCAGGATTGAGGACCAGGATTCGACACCCCTGATTTAAAGTGTTAAACTCGTAGACTGTACGTAAAAGATGTTGAAATAAAACTGCATTTCTTCTAACAACCAGCAGGGGGAGTGTGTGACTCCTCTGGTTGCAAAAAGGAAGTCTAATTGTACAGAGTTCTCACTTGATTTGCTACCTCAGTAAATATTTTCCTCATTACTTTATGGTCTCAATCGCTAGTTCCCACACTTTCTATTTTCAGTATGTTGTGCCAATTATGGTCCTGTTTAGAGGAAATAGAAGATAAAGTAGCATACTGTATGAGTGCGCCAAGTGTCCTGGAGTTCTCAATGAAATCCAGCTCACACATCTGGTTTCCAAAAACCATGATGATGATGATGATGATGATGATGATGGCCGAATCCCAAAGTTAAGGTTTCAAAACAGAACTCCAACCAATGGATGACACTGTGGTTACTACGTACATCATTATGTCTATGGAGGTAAAACCACGAGTGCTGGCAAACTAACTGCTGCCCAGTGGGACGAGCACTATGCTGGTTATTGTCGTTTTATTTTTCCTGAAATTGTGCACATTTCCTTTCAACCATGTTTTTGATAGTTGACATAAGATCTCTGAGTTTTCTAACCGAACATTTGGGTGCTCAGTTGGAAACAGGAGAATGAGTTTCAATCATTTACTTCAGATTTAAAACAAGTTAAAATGATTCAATTGAAATGATGTTTAAAAAAAAAAAAATCAATCAATCAATGATTCACACATGCAGCACTGCTACTTATTTAATAGTGAGAATATAAAAAAATGTGTGTCTGATTTTTTTCATATTTATTTTCAGTATTTATTCATGTTAAATATTAAACATAGAAAGGAAAGGACTAATACTAATAACTGCAAAATACTTTAAATTAAAATTTGTCATTTTAACCTCTTAAGACCCGAGCTGTTGTTTGATATGCATTTTTTAAATTGTCTTTCCTATTTAATCTGATCAAATAACAAAGACAATAAAAATAATAATAAAATATATATGTATATATATATATATAGAAAATAAAATAAAAAATAGTAAATAGTAAATAATAAAATAGTAATAATGAAAAAATAATAATAATATTAATAATAAAAGTAATATAACACAAAATGTGATGTCCATGTGAACGCCAGGTCTTAACAATTGAATGTTGTGCTTAGCAGACCTCTTACTCGCCACAATTAAATGTATTTTTGATGTCACCCATTCTTCCCTTGCTCCATTGTGTCATGTTCTTTTTGTTTGTCTCTCCTCATTCTTTCACATATAAACACACACCGGACTCTCACATACCACTCACATGCTGTAACTACTATTGTCGCTGCACTTAACCTGAGTCATTGTCTTTGGTATTTGATTTGTAAAGTTCATTGTCCATTAAAACTGTAATTTACTGGATGCTATACTGCACACTGTTTCCAAGTTTCTACAATATTCTCCCCATGATGGTCTGAATGCCAATTAAAACATATTTGCACTCTGATTCAAAACCAAAAAAAAACACCTAATATGGTTAAAAAAATTAAAATCCCACTCAATTCAAAGTCATTAAATACCAGGAGAATATACATGCCTGCATCTCTTCAATCCCAAAACAATGACGGTGGAAAAATATTACTCAGAGCTGCTTTATGCGCTCTTCCTGCTCTGCTTGGGGCTCTGACAGCGTGAATAAGGTCGCTGCAGGAATGCGGTGGTGGTGGTGGTGGTGGTGGTGGTGGTGGTGGGGGGGCAGGTGGAGTCTGACTGTGTTGTGTAACAACAGGCCTGTACACAGAGGAAGGAGGGGCCGTGGTGATGTCAGACACAGGGGGTGTATAAGTACTCCATGCTGGCAGGGACTTGAACACAAAGCACCTGTTGCTGCTCTCCAGACTCAACACACAGAAGCTCTGGGACTCCGTTCATCTGTCTGCTGCTGCTTTTTTACAACTCAGAACTTCACCCAAGCTCCATGATGATGGCTTCTTCTATGTGCAGGATTCTCACTGTTCTCATCGTCTGCATGGCTCTGCAAGAGAGTGAGTAACTTTTCTTCTGTTTCATGGATATCTATAGAGCTTCTATAATACTTGCAGCTATTTATTATTACTTTTTTGTGGGGAAGATGACATACCAGTTAACTTTTATGATGACTTCTATCTGGGTATTTATGCAAAAAAAAAACAACATCTTTCTTGCCCTGAATAAAGATTCTGGTTATTGTCACAAAACAGCTACAGTGCAGATCAATTTAGTTAAAGAACCGTGATGCTGGTGTGCTGCAGGCTGTGTTATTCCGTCCTGCAGCATTTGACCTTCTGCCAGTTTAGTCTTTTATTGAAGAGTTTCCCTTGAGAAGCAACACACCTTTTATACCTTGATTTATAACGTAATAAAAACCTCCCACAATCGATCACCTGCGCTCTCGCTTAACCGCACTTTTGGGTGTTATCCCGCCAAGTGGTTTGTTTTTATTTGCACGTGATAATCATTACCTGCACAATCAAGCTGCGAAGGCTTAGCTCGCTCGTTTTAATCTCCGGGATCCTTTGTTGTTTTGTTAGGTTGTGGACTTCCCTTATCAGATCGGTCGGAGCTGCCAGCTCAGGCTCCACATCCACACCGCGTCAGGACCAAGCGCTGCTCCTGTAACAGCTGGGATGATAAAGAGTGCATCTACTTCTGCCACCTGGATATTATCTGGGTCAACACGCCAAGGTGAGGAATACTTTAGATGTTTGTGAAAAGACCAGAAAGCTGAGTAGAAGCCCTGACTCTGAGGGTACTCAGGTATGGCTACTAAACTAACCCAATCTCCTAATGAGTTTACTTTTTGTTTCACAGTAAACTCCTTCCTTATGGCCTGGGAAATCCCCCGTCTCGCCGCCGCCGATCAGCCAACCGATGTGAATGCCTCGACTCAACCGACAAAACCTGCCGTGGCTTCTGCCGTCAAAGGTGAGCGCTCCTCCCTGCATGTCCCGTCTTCCTCCATCTACCCAGACCTACAGCAAAGCCAGCGTTTCCCCTCACGTAGACCAGATAGTATCAGAGTAGCTTCTGTCTCCTTCCAGTGTCAGTCCTGAACAGTCTGCTGCTGCTGAGGACGAGTCAGAGACAAGGCGACATGATTCAATCTGTGATAATTGTCCTGCAGCATGAGGGCAGCAATCATAGTGATGAGGAAGGCCCGCATATCTGTCAAAGGCCTTGAAAGAAATCACAAAAGGTTTATTAGCAGCGCTGCTATTTTTGGAAAGTTTACATTTCTTCTGGTGCTCAAGGAATGCATGTTGCGTCTTTGACTCATTGTGGTTCATGAAGCCACCAGTATGAATTAGTCACCATCTCTTCCAAAGAGGTGTTTTGTAAGACACACCCTGCATTCTTATCTAAAGCAAATAAAACTGTATCAGGTTTTAATTCCATGGAAATTGCTCTGTTGATCCTGAATTAATTGGGCCTCAGATAGCATAAAAATGCCAGCGATTGTAAGGACTGGTTGTATTAATGCTGTTGTTTTATCTGTCCACAGCTCAGAGGATCCCACGATTGACACCGTGGACCCTTCGGTTCAACCTGCAAGAACAAGCAGCAAAACATTGTTGGCATCCTTCAGGTAAATGAAGAAGAAACTGAGATCAACCTTTGAATCCACACTTTGCTGTTTTTGATGGTTATTTCTGGGACACATGATGCATCTCTGACTGGGTTTCTTTTATTGTTCCTGCAGATCTGCTGTCAAAACCAACATGGCAATCATAAAAGGCCTCCTGGGATCAAAGAAGAAGCCACCAAGCTAAAGAGCACAACAAGGCGGTAGAGGACTGAATGAAAACCAGAAGCAGTTCAACCTTCGTGGATTCAATCTCCGTGGACTGGAGGTTCCTCTGGCTGCCTTCAGTTCCGACATCAGACTTTTAAAATGTGTCAAGACTCCTAATGACTTTGGGGATGCAGAGAAGGAAAGATGGAAGGAGACAGTGGATCAACAAAGCAGAGTTTCAGAAGCTAAAGCCCCACAGCAGGAGCAGCCATGTCTCTGAATGTAGAGTGAACTCCCCTCGAACTTTTGAGCTCAAAAACAACCAACATTCCGAAAAATGAAGGACATGGAAGCTGACCGTGGGGTACAATGATCAATTAGTGATTTGATTTCAATGGACGAGATGACTCATATGTACGGACAGTTTACTATCCAGGCTGATCTCTACAGAGGATTATTTGATCGCTCCATCCTCCACAGTCACATCAGTTCTATACTGACTTACCAAGAAGTTGATTCACGATGTCTTAAAAACGACTTTGTCTTTGCTGACTTTTGGTTAATTATTTCTCTGTATCAGAGCTGGAATCTGCTGTCCTGCCTATGTTTTTTTTAGGCCAAATTTGCTTTTTAATTGTCAGGCAGTACTTGAAAATGGCAGCTTGTTCACTCCTGGCACGCAGCGCTGCAGTGAAGTGAAGGTCATCTCTTTGGAATTTATCGAACAAACAATTAGCTTTATGCCGGGTCTATTGTAAGCTCCTTTGCACACACACATATGCAGTATTCTCTCTGTGTTTGCAGAACAAACAAAAACATTACAAGAACAATGTTTTTCGCCTCTGACATATGTTCCCCTAATTTTTTTGGTAATTATCCAATTGGAGACTCATATGATGCACTTCAAAAGCTATTTATCTGTTCCCTGCATTTAAAAAAAAAAAAAATTCTTCTGTGCAATGAAGTTGTTCGCACCATCTGCTCTGTTGTGGACACGTGGAGACATGACCAGTCATTGTGACTCCGAAAATATTCATCCTCAGATATCTAAATGCTGTATATGTTGGATAGTTTACCAGCTTTAAGTTTACTGTCGATGCTGAACGTTAGCAACAATTGTAAATAACTATTAATCTATTTATTTATTCTGTAACTTATTCAGAGATGTATTTATATTTCTATGACTGATCCGCTGAATTTTGGAAAATAAAAAAAACATAAGAGTACGTGTTGTTTACAGAATGTTGATTTTGCTTTCTGACTTATGGCATTTAATCGTCACAGCAAACACTCTACCACCCTATTTAATGGACTATGACACACACACACACACACACACACACACACACACACACACACACACACACACACACAATATCTTTGATGACTATATTCATAAAGGGTTTACTGTTGGTTCACTACAACATACAGCTTTTTATCAGTTTACTCACCTTCAGTAGATGGACATGGGTCGTCCTTGTTAAAGCCCATATTACTGAACTCATCTCAAGCAAAGGAATAAAGAAATTAAGACATTAAGTCATT
>NW_007578062.1:71893-73640 GCF_000690725.1 Stegastes partitus | reverse complement strand
TACTCGTGTCTTGTTGAAGACTGTGGCTTCAGTTAGCAGCTGACCAACTCAGTACTTGTGTGCTCTTTTGTTTGATGTGTGTTTTGGAGGTACCTGAAGAGTTCATTTGCAAAAACAGAAAACTCCATCTTCACCAACCTTCAGAAAACCCACTTTTCCATCGTCTACCTGAGACAACATCAAACAAACTTAAGTTATCTCTATTTTTGTCAAATCCACTCAGCTTCAGTTTGACTGATATTATCTCAAGCAAACAACAGCAAAAAAGTTTTCTGAAAATCTATAAAAATGGAGTTTTTTTGCAAACGAACTCTTCACTTGTTTTAGTTTATTTGTTAGTTGTGGGTGTTGCTGTTGTATTTAAGTTTGGTTTTAATTTGGTTCATTGATTTTAGCAACATCCGCTCGTTTTCTTTGTATCATCAGTTGTTTTGTGTTCATTTACGTGACTGAGCAATAAATTGCTTTACCTCCACCAACAACTGTTTTTTTCTCCCCGTCCAGCTGACAGAGAGGCTCGATCACAACATCTTTATTATAATCAATGCAACAAATATGTCACCAACCATGAAACACATGAACCATTCCAGCCTGACTGTGCAAAATGCATCTACTCTGAAGACGTGCTTGACATTTAACTACAGAACGGGCACACAGTGAACCTGCTGAGGGCCAGAAACAGCAAAATAAAAAGCAGTGTGTGGTCACTGGACAGGATTCCTTTGTCTCTAGTGTAACGTGCTGTTATCTCTGCACGGCGGGGAGTCTGTCCCGTGTCGCTCCATAAGCTGATGTTTACTTTAGATAGGCTGTTCTCAAAGAGGGACGTGAGCTTAGATTTTTGTTTATAGAGGACGCCGGTGACTTTTGGCTTCCTATTATCTGCAGGACATCCTGGGTTGTAGGTGAAGTTTTTAAAGCATGACAGATAATAACAATGAGCGAGGCATTCAAAGACAATCACAGATTAATGGGATGTTGTTTTGCTGGTTTTTGTAACCTGTGCTGACACTGGATGGAGTCTGTGGTTGTGCAAGACCAGAGGAGACTGAAGGATGAGTAACAAACTGGGCCATTCAGTGACAGCGTGCACCTGTGCCTCCATTAGTTCATCTAGTCATTTGCCCCTTACGTCACCGAGAGCGCCCAGATCTCCCAGAGTGTGAATAGCTGACTAAGAATGAGGAATGAAAACAGGATGCTTTTTTTGCATTCCTTCCCAAATTCCTTCGGCGCAGGAGAGAGCCGGTGGAGGAAGAGAAACAAAGCGAAAACAGGAGCATGCATGGTGTTTGCGCAGGAAACTGATAGGGGCTGGATGGGGGATTGAGATTACAACCTTAATCACTTGGTTGTCATAACAGTAGATGCATTGCTTTGCTTTGTTTAGTCCTTATTTAATGTTGTTGCCCTGATTTTTTTCCCTATTTTTTATCTTTTTTGTCCAACATGCTGGCTGATGGTAAATTGTGATTGTGTGATAGTGAAAGTCTCCCTGGTCTTGCCGTTTCTGCGCAAACACATTTAGAATTGGGGAACTGTGACTCATATTTGATTCCTTCCTGTGCATTTAGCAACTGAAAGAAAGTTAGCAGAACATGGAGCTAAGTTTGATCAGTGTCTAAAACTGCAAGATTGTTCCCAGCATTATTAATGTTCCACCTGAACTCACACTTGACCCCTAATTACAATTCACTGTTGCATTCAAGAGGACCAAGGCCGATTACAAAAATGCACAATTTTCCTA
>NW_007578062.1:69291-70582 GCF_000690725.1 Stegastes partitus | reverse complement strand
CTTGTGTATGCTCCCTTAGTGCAGTATAACATATAACACTGGCATCAGCACTTGGATTAGAGGTTTGTGCTGCTGCAAATAGTCGAGAAAAAGTATTCTAAAATGCTTCATGACATTATCAGTACACTGAGACTTCTTGCCACATCAACTGTTTTTGTGTTTTTACTTGCTGTTGTGCAGCTTCAGTCCCAACCGGCTGCGATTACAGTAAAAAGCCAGTGTCGGTACATTCCTCCTCTTCCTGGGTTTGTTTGCAGGGACCCAGGCAGCTCGGGGACAGACTGGGGACAGACTGGCCTATCTGCACCGCTGGTCCAAACATGACCGCTGATACCAAAACATGAAGTCTAGCCACAATCAAACAGCCAGGACCTGAGGAAGGAAGCAGGCTCGGTCAGGGAGAGGAGGAGAAGTTTTTCTCTGCACAAATAAGTAACTTTCCAGTCACTTCAGAGCAAGGCTTCAGAGAACTGGCGCTCTGAGTAGAGAATAAACAGCTACATAGCTTTTCTGAATAGCGGGCATTCCTCAACGCTTCCTCAGTGAGTTCAAAGGTTAGCCTCGTTATACAGCAGCAGCGTAATCATTCAAAGAGAATTTTTTTTTAAACAGTGTACAGTACATGTGGTCAGTGTTTCCTTTGGGAAATGACTTGTCAGTAATTTTTCTTCCAGTAATGACCCCAGACCACCAGACATTCCCGCAGCTGCTGACAGACAAGACACATCTTTATTTTTTAATACGTACCACCTCTCTGGCATGCCTGTACTGGACGGCATTCTTCACATTATAGACCAGATTGTCATCTTCTCCTGTGTCCGGGCACACGTACACCAGATATGGTGATAGCCGCTTGCAGTGCATCTGCGCCTCACGTTGCAGCAGCGTAAGCAATCTGTGCGGCTCTGTAAACAGCCGCTGTGCTTTGTGAGACACTGCTGATTGAAATCTTAATTTGCCATTCAGACTCTTGATGATGTCCATCTGCTCTCTCAGCAGGTAAATCTGCAGCAGGTGAATACGTGATGAACTGTGGGAGAGATGGGCGTTGCTGTGCACGTCCACTAGGACCGAGTGGACAAAGTTAAAGTGTACAGACATGTACGGACTGCTTGCATGAATTTATCGTGATTCCATTATGTTCAAGTGCTATCTGCAATCCAAGCTGTATTCAAACTGCAGCCCGTCTGCCAGAGACAGAAAAGTCGTCGAACACTGTGATGCTCATGTGCAGCCAAGCAGAAAACATTAACAATAAAATCTACAATATTCCTCTATAGCTAGGCTGGCA
>NW_007578062.1:54767-68731 GCF_000690725.1 Stegastes partitus | reverse complement strand
GTTGATGGACACTGTCATACCAGGTAAAACCAGCCAGAACTAGGAAAAAACACTAATTTTATATGACTTCTCTTGGAGAGTTGACGGCAGAAGGTGATGTGAAAACTGAGGAGAGAAAAAAGGGGATGGAATATCAATGACAGCTGAATATGAACCAAGTATGTCACAGCTGCCTGAGAGGCATCAAGCTTCTCAGCCACTTCAGGCCTGGTTTCTGTTCTTGTTTGTGTTTGGCAGCACTTTTGAAAAGGTGCTGTATTTTCAGCCACAGTGACCGCACACTGTCCTGACTAAAGGTAACGACTGTCAATGACCTGAGCTGAACGTGCATTCCAAGCATGACTGAACGTCTGTGAGTTTTGGAGAGCTTTGACAGCTCACACTGATTTGCGGCTTCCCCAGCTTTTATGATAAAGCCAATAAGGAAAAAACAGCGAAACTGCCTCTGCTTTCTTTGGAAGACCTCTGAGAAGACTGAACTTTAGTACAACAATAACCCCGAACGGTCACGTAAGGCCATGACGTGTAAGATGGGTTTGACATTATGCTCTTCCTGTTCAAATGGACAAAACTTCTCTCTGGATGTAGGACAGGAGCCGGAGAGGCTGTAGGCCTGAATTAATGTTTAGAAGCAGGATTAATGTTTAATACTGTCTGAAATTCAAAGCAATAGGTCACTGCTTGATTCATGTGTTGTAATGTCACGTTTACTGCAATTCCACGCAGACCATTTCCAAAAATAGAAATCACCGCCTACTCATGCAGACAAATATGCGGAAAAACATGCATTAAGAAGTTCTTATTACATCAGCAGGTACATGCACGTGATGTGGGAACTGCATCCAGACTTACACAGCATGCTTACAAGGAAACACTGTCACGAGCACGAGGCCGCGACCAGTGCGAGTTCATCCAACAGTTCCTGGCTGAGAAGATCATCTCCGTGCTGGAGCAACCTCCCTACTCACCCCATCTGGCTCTGTGGGATTTTTTCCTCTTCCCCAAGCTCAAGGGGGTCATCAAGGGGACCTGTTTTGAAGACGTGGACGACAGCAAGATGGCTGTGACGACAGAGCTGAGGAGGATCCCTAAAGAATCCTTCCAGGAGTGCATGGCGGCGTGGCAGAGAAGTCTGGGAAAGTACGTTAGAGTCCAGGGGGATTACTTCAAAGGGGAAAACTTGTAGTTTGTAATTTTGAAATATATCTTTTGTGACACCGGTCCTGAAACTTTTCAGACACACCTCTTAAATAGTATTTAAATGGACAACATGCACACACCTGCAGAACTGACGCCACTTCACACCACATCTGATAAAGCAGTGTTTGTTTCCCCAGTTGGCTTCCTTTCTTACCATTTCCCAGAAGATATGACACTTGTTAAATGATAAGTGGTAAACGTCATTTTCTCTGAAGGTCAAACACAAGTGACGGGAAAAAATAAATCGAGGGTCACAGATGGTTTAACAGGAACCGTCTTCACTTCAGATAAACTGTTTTGCATTGACTTGTTTTACTTTCAGTGTCAGTTGAGGTGTAACCAGGTAAAGGTTGGATGTTTGTCATACCTGCTTCTAACTGAGGCACAGCAAGTTATCGCCACTATCTGAAAAAAACAAAAAAGCTCTTTGAAGGGTGATGAACTTGCTGACATCATTCCAGACAGTTGAAGCGCATTGGTTCCTGGTGAAGACATAAGACTCACAAATGCTTAGATTATTAGTAGTTTAGCCCATCCATATCTTATTTTATAGCATAAATATCTTTACAACACTGCCTACAACGGAGGAGTTCAGTGTCAAAGTGCTCCAAACCCCCAAAAAATCCAAATTTGAGTTTTATTTTGACAAGTATTTATGGTCCACGAGTTTGTGGCAAAGTGATCCAACCGACAGCCCACTAGTAATGTCACAATGCAACTTTGAAGTTTGGCCTATAATGGTTTTGGCATGACAATTTCGTGGCAAACTGGGCCGAACCACAGGAATTGTTGACCATTATATTGCAGGTAGTTTGCGTTTCAAGATGGCGGACAGCGCGACCTCAAGCCCTGTGAGAACTCAACTCGTAGGTACGGTAAGGCAAAAAAAGAAAATAATATCTTAACTAACCACAACCAAGGATCTACCCCATGGTCCTCAAAAGTATCTCTAGTTCCTTATCATGACCCTTGTGAACTCTTCAATGCTGTTTAACGTACAGACCTTGAATCTTTTTTTTTTTTTCTCAAGAAGTAGAAAATGTGGTACGGCCCGCTTTGGCACACATTTGAATGTATATAATGACTCGTCTAACAACCAGGACTTTTTTAGCAACACAAAATTTTGATCCTATGTTTCTCTATAACTAGAAAATGTGATTTAGCCCACTTTGGCACGAACCCCCTCAACTCATAATCACTTTTTGTATATGTCCCTATGTTCTTGAAAAGAGCCATATAAGTATGATTAATATTAATACACTTTTGGTGATTGAGAGAACATGGGGACTATATTGTAAAAAAAGCAGACAAGTTAGCAAATGTATAAATGATTGCAAATGAATAGAATAGAATAGAATAGAATAGAATAGAATAGAGTAGAAAAATACTTTATTTATCCCAGTCTGGGAAATTACTTTGGTACAGCAGCAAGAGAAAAACACAAATCCCAACAGAAAAAGAGCCAAAGTTAAATACTATTTAAAAAAATTAAAAATGAAAATAAGTGAAAAAAATAAAAATAAATAAAACAACTGTACAAAATGTGCAAATTGAAAAAACAGTGCAACTGAAAGCTAAAAGTAATGTTTAGCTGAAAGTAATTGATTCAGTGGTTCAGCTACAAGCTGTAAATAGTTCATTAAGGCCAGTGAGGGTCCACTGATGATGTAAAATCCATCATCTGCCCAAATCCACTGACATGTGCGATTTGATTTGGCCAAAATGTGTGGGTAACAATGGCTAAACATTGGAATTACTGTTGACAATGGTAGATGGAAACATCAAGCCAAAAATGTGTAATGGTAATGTTAAAAAGTTGATGAATGTTCAGTTGTATGGAAAGGATCACTGCTCTGCTTGGGACTCATTAGTCAGTGAACATGTGGGGCAGCAGGGCAGAGAATGTGGGACTGAATGTGTGTCCTCAGCAGCAGCTCTCTGGAGCCGGCTCACCTGAATGGAATGCAGCCATCATTAGTATTAGCAGTTCCACCTGTGTTCTCCCCGCGATGACATGGAAGAACGTCTGCTGTGAAAAAGGTCGCTTAAAGTCACTATTTTTCCCCCCCTCTTCTACCACATGGTTAAAGATAATTAGAACAGTCAATCTGCCATTTAGGTTCTTGGTTTTTGCTAAGCACATCATTTAATCTGTATTCATTTTCTACAAGCACTCAAAACTCATAGAACATGACATTCTGTTAGTTGTATGTTTTCTGAATGAAGCAGGAAGCTGCAATGTCTGCAAAACCATGTGAGAAAACTGTCGTCACTTGTTCAGACAAAATATTCATATAGCCTGGCAAACTTTCAAGGTGTTTCCTGGAACACTTTCATATTTATGCACTTAACTGGAATGGTGACAAGAGTCAAGACAAAACATGAAAGCGTGACTTATTGTAATTCCCACAGAAAGTTTTGCTTTTACTCCGGTCAAGGCAGCAGTCACAGTCAAGCTTCTTTTGTAGCTCAGGAAGTCTTCGGTAAGTACTGGAAGGAGGTTACAAATGCTTGTATCTTGTTTAATCCACACAAACAGATGCACATAAAAAAAAATGACAGTTGCCAGAGAGTGGGGATGAGNTACAACTGAAACCCCAAAACCCCAAAAAATCCAAATTTTAGTTTTATGTTTTTTTATGGTCCACGAGTTTGTGGCAAAGTGGTCCAACCGACAGCCCACTAGTAATGTCACAATGCGACTTTGGAGTTTGGCCTATAATGGTTTTGGCATGACAATTTCGTGGCAAACTGGGCCACGCCACAGGAATTGTTGACCATTATATTGCAGGTAGTTTGCGTTTCAAGATGGTGGACAGCGTGACCTCAAGCCCTGTGAGAACTCAACTCATAGGTCCGGGAAGGCAAAATAATAAAATAATAACTTAATTAACCACAACCAAGCATCTACCCCATGGTCCTCAAAAGTATCTCTAGTTCCTTATCATGACCCTTGTGAACTCTTCAATGCTGTTTAACGTACAGACCTTGAATCTTTTTTTTTTTTTCTCAAGAAGTAGAAAATGTGGTACGGCCCGCTTTGGCACACATTTGAATGTATATAATGACTCGTCTAACAACCAGGACTTTTTTTAGCAACACAAAATCTTGATCCTATTTTTCTCTATAACTAGAAAATGTGATTTAGTCCACTTTGGCACTAACCCCCCTCAACTCATAATCACTTTTTGTATATGTTCCTTTCTCCATTATATTTATCTTTTGCATTCTTGCCTACTTTGTAAAGCTTCTTGACAAACGCCATATAAGTATGATTAATATTAATACACTTTTGGTGATTGAGAGAACATGGGGACTATATTGTAAAAAAAGCAGACAAGTTAGCAAATGTATAAATGATTGCAAATGAATAGAATAGAATAGAATAGAATAGAATAGAATAGAGTAGAAAAATACTTTATTTATCCCAGTCTGGGAAATTACTTTGGTACAGCAGCAAGAGAAAAACACAAATCCCAACAGAAAAAGAGCCAAAGTTAAATACTATTTAAAAAAATTAAAAATGAAAATAAGTGAAAAAAATAAAAATAAATAAAACAACTGTACAAAATGTGCAAATTGAAAAAACAGTGCAACTGAAAGCTAAAAGTAATGTTTAGCTGAAAGTAATTGATTCAGCTAAAAGCTGTAAATAGTTCATTAAGGCCAGTGAGGGTCCACTGATGATGTAAAATGCATCATCTGCCCAAATCCACTGACATGTGCAATTTGATTTGGCCAAAATTTGTGAGTAACAATGGCTAAACATTGGAATTACTGTTTGCAATGGTAGATGGAAACATCAAGCCAAAAATCTGTAATGGTGATGTTAAAAAGTTGATTAATGTTCAGTTGTATGGAAAGGATCACTGCTCTACTTGTGACTCATTAGTCAGTGAACATGTGGGGCAGCAGGGCAGAGAATGTGGGACTGAATGTGTGTCCTCAACAGCAGCTCTCTGGAGCCGGCTCACCTAAATGGAATGCAACCATCATTAGTATTAGTAGTTCCACCTGTGTTCTCCCCGCTATGACATGGAAGAACGTCTACTGTGAAAAAGGTAAAGTCACTTTTTTTCCCCCTCTTTTACCACATGGTTAAAGATAATTAGATCAGTCAATCTGCCATTTAGGTTCTTGGTTTTTGCTAAGCACATCATTTAATCTATATTCATTTTCTACAAGCACTCAACACTCATAGAACATGACATTCTGTTAGTTGTATGTTTTCAGGAAGCTGCAATGTCTGCAAAACCATGTGAGAAAACTGTCGTCACTTGTTCAGACAAAATATTCATATAGCCTGGCAAACTTTCAAGGTGTTTCCTGGAACAGTTTCATATTTATGCACTTTACTGGAATGGTGACAAGAGTCAAGACAAAACATGAAAGCGTGACTTATTGTAATTCCCACAGAAGTTTTGCTTTTACTCCGGTCAAGGCAGCAGTCACAGTCAAGCTTCTTTTGCAGCTCAGGAAGTCTTCGGTAAGTACTGGAAGGAGGTTACAAATGCTTGTATCTTGTTTAATCCACACAAACAGATGTACATAAAAAAATGACAGTTGCCAGAGAGTGGGGATGAGCAGGGTGGTGGTGGGCATAGCAGGATTGTAGATGGAGAGCAGTGCAAACAGTACAAACAGAGCAATGAACATTTTGGAGGCCAGAAACTGTAGATCAGAGACGTGCAGCTCCAGATCCAGAGAACAAACACAGGACCTCGGCAGGAACACAGAGCTAGTGACATGAGATGGTGATGTATAAATGTTTTAAATGTATAAATGTTTTAAATCTAATCTTAAAAACAGAGGGGATGCAGTTGGTAGCACTGTTGCCTCACAGCAAGAAGGTTGCCGGTTCGCGTCCCGGTGGGGGCGCCGGAATCTTTCTGTGTGGAGTTTGCATGTTCTCCCCGTGCAGCGTGGGTTCTCTCCGGGTTCTCCGGCTTCCTCCCACACAGTCCAAAACATGTTGAGGTTAATTGGTGATTCTAAATTGTCCGTAGGTGTGAATGTGAGTGTGCTTGGTTGTGTGGCCCTGTGATAGACTGGTGACCTGTCCAGGGTGTCCCCTGCCTTCACCCTAAGTCAGCTGGGATAGACTCCAGCCCCCCCCGCGACCCTAATGAGGATTAAGCGGTGTATAGATAATGGATGGATGGGATGACATTAGAGCTGTTTTCTTTTTTTTTAAACTTTGGACAAATTTTGGTGTCTTGTGTTTTTGGTTTGTTTTTGCTAAGCTAACCTTCAATAATGAGCTACATATTTCCAGAAGTGCTATTTATTTTTACTGAATAACAGAAAAAAAAAAATCCCTGCCTCTCTAAACTGGTTGCCACCAACAGCCACCATGCCCATGCTTTTTTTTAATTTTTTTGTAGGACACAGGACACCCTGACCCATAATTCAATTCTTCTCACCATAACCATCACCTCACCCTCAGGCCCTCTGCTCATCTTGAAGCTGGCATGCTACGGCCCATTGAAGATCAGAGGATGAGTGTAATTTGCATGGCAATGACACCCTTCATTTGTGCCGCCTACTCCAACTGCAGTAAACACAATTAAGCAGCTAATCTTCAAACATTAACTCTGCCTTCAGGTAGTATATGACCATGATGCTCAGCTCAAGCTAAGCTAATGTGTCACACATTACCATCTGATCTTCTTTTCAATGTGAGTGGTACTCGTCCTTCTTTTCTTCCCTTCTGGTTGGATTTTTCCACTTTTAACATGTGGCTGATCTAAAAATGCCATTACAATAACCCTGTTCGTGAAGGAATGCAAACTCCAATGAATAAATTCCATCGCAGACACTAACATGTCATCATTGTACACGTGGGGGGGAACTGATCTAATGACCTGCTAAGAATGTTTATCTTCTTATAAACAATACACCGGCCCAAACCTCAACCTTATCAAGCTACACTCTCACAAATTCCATAACTTCAGACACCTTTGTTTTATTTTCTAGTCTAAATATAACTGACACTCTGCAGATCTTTAGGAAACTAATAATAGTCTCAGGAATCTCCCCTTAAAACAAAGAACAACTGCCGCAAACAGCCCTTTTTTTTTATCGACTTTCCATGATGCTCCTCTGGACATGCTCCGATTCTTGGGTTTATCAGATGTGGACGCCCAGGACGACGGCCTTTATTCACGATGACAGGAGAGAGGGTGGCAGGAGGAAGGGCGGATCCAATCACTGTCCCACACAATGTGCTCCAGTGTTAGGTGTGCTGGCACCAGAACACAGATTAGCAAAACAAATCAGCATGACATTGCAAAACCTTTGTTTCCTTTGAGATGTGTAGTCACTAGACAATTTCTTATACCCCTTTGGCAAACATTAGCTTTCTCCAAAGTGCCTAGCAACAGCACCTATAGCGTCTTGTTTGGCAGGACTGAAGTGCTGCTTCCTCCTAATGAACATCCCCCCCGACTTACTGAACACAGTCGTCCAGAGAGCCACATAAGAGCACTGAAGAACACTGTTGACCCCACTAAAGATCAATTAGCTGTGAATTAATTTGATGCCCTTTGTTATTCTGGTAAAGCTGTGTCAACTGCAATATAACAACACTAAAGCCCTTGAAAAGCCAAGCCCCATGCAGACAAAACATTTACCCCACACACAATTATTCAAATAGTAACAAACCACACAAGATGTCTTTTTCTAATATTAGAGTTTGATCCATTCTGGGCTTGGTTGTTGGTCATACATGCCCACTCAGCTAAGAAAGACACTGATGCTCTTTCTCCATTGGCTCCAAATTACAGACGCATGCTGAACATCTCGTTACATCACGGAGTAAGATCACCGCCGGTCATTGAATAAACCCCTTAAATCTCACCTCTGTGTATCAAAGCTGTGTGTTTAGAAGTTCTTTTTTTTTAATGAAAGTAATTCATTTTTACCTTTAGGTGTCGTAGATATAACTCCTCTAGAATGTACATATCTATGCAGATCTCCACTCACCTGCAACGCACAAGCTCACCTTAGACTGCAACACTATAAAGCTGCTCAGCATTTCACACTGGCAATTTGGAATATTGGAGAAATTCAGCCAAACATGTTCGAACCAGAAATTGATTTTGTAGAAAAAGAATAATACAGAAAGCCCCATTATACAAGCTAACAGGAATCGTTCCTTAAGTTTGTTAAATATGAAACCTGGATCTGTATTTTGGAGACTATCGTCTGTTCCCTGCAGTTTTAAGGCAGAGATAATCAACCTGCTTATTTCACTCATGATGTGTCTTGTAGGATTATAAAATCACCATATTGAGATGTTAACAAGATTAAAAAATGAGCTGGACAGAGTCTTTAATACCTACAAGCTAAAAGGATTTTCTTCTGGGACCACGATTGTAACAGAATGAATATTAGTCCTTGTATTAAGATTTTTTTTAATGCATGGAGGGTTTTATATTTCTAAAACATTCCTAGAATCTAGAGAAAACAAACTCTTACTTTCATGATGTTATCAGTTATAAGAAAAACGCTTATGGTCACTTCCACTGACTGGCAGCAAATGACAAGCTTCAAAGGTTTCTTTGGTTGACGCATCAAGTGAGTAAATTACATCGGAACTTGGTGACCTTTTCTTTTCTTTTTAATTGCACAAGGTTTCCAAGGATCCAGTGTTATCTGGTAAAGCTATTTCTGTTTTCATGAGAACTTTCTACAATTAGATTTCGAAGATTGTCTGACTCACCCACAGTAGACTCTGGGTATAACTCAACTATTTCCATCGGCAACTGTTGATGAAAATCATGCAGTGAGAGAGGTTGTAAAAACAATATGTTTGCAGCATTTGCTGTCCAATGGAGATGTTCTTGCAAAAGTTTCCACCTAAACAAGTTTTCCTCCGACACGATTTTGTCGAGGCACCAAGACGAACGTGATTAAAGAAATACAAGCAAGCCAGAGCACTTCTCCCCTTAAAGCCGAATGATAATTAATATACAAGTCTAGATGCACACTAATCAGAAGAAAAAAACAAACAAACAACAAAAGATTTTTTTCCATTGATAACAGATAGAAGAAGTTAAATAAGAGTGAATGGTGCAACACAATAAGCTCTAAAGCTTCCCGCATGTTGGATTCTGTCTTTCCTCTTAAAGGCACTGATGCAACTGAATGCAACAAGTTCTTATGGATTGGCTTTACCCCAGTGAGGGAATCCACTAATCAATGGCAATGCAACCTTAATGAATTGCCTTTAAATGCTGCTTTTACCGCGGCTTAGATTAATACTGCATGCAGTGAAATATGGTCTTGAAACAACCTGTTTCATTTTGAGCTCACTGCCCTCACGATTTAAAAAAAAAAGTGAAATCCTGTAACGCCCTGGATGACTGAATTACTGTTTTTTTTCTGGTAAAAGGAAAGTACATTTTGTTGCACTGAACACTATCGAAAAGAATTTAGATCACGTGACGTAACTCTTAAATTCGGTATCAGCTAGACTTAGACTTTATTGTCCCCAGGGGGAAATTCTTTTCCACAAACCAGCCCTTGACTTCCATCTCATAACATGACAATACAAACTACACAGAATCCCACATAAGGGTACACAGACAGAACAACATTTCATCAGAAGTTTAGTAGACCAACGTTTTCAGAGGTTTTCCAGCCCAGGCAGAGCTCACTGCTGACAGACTGGATACTGATGTCAGGGGGAAATATGTAGTCACTTGGCTAAATGAGTTTTAGTAGCAACGGCTTTGTTATCAAAATCCATGCTGCTTTGCCGGCGTTGGACTCATTAGAGAGTGATGCAGACGACAGAGTCAACAATGTAATCATGTCTTTTATTATAATATCTACGCAGCTTATGACAAAGTCATGTTTTCCTTGGGCGAGCTGATTGGACCAATGATAGCGTCTGAAAGGCGATTTTTTTATTTAATTGGGTTTTCTGATTCTTAACTTTGGCGCTGATGTAGCTGAAAATGAATGAATGAATCTGTTTGCTTCCACATTTTGAACAGGGTTGTAATAGCATTAGAGTTTAGATTATATTCAACTTTATTGTCACTGCACACAAGTACTGAAGTAAGCGAAATACAGTTTAGCATCTAAGTAGAAGTGCAAAAAAAAGCAGCAGTAAGGTGCATTATATACAGTATGGGTTCATACAGTATTTTTATTGAACGGTATGAACAGAGTGATGTAAACTCACTAAGTATATGATTATTTAGCTGTGGAATTGATAGTAGATATATAATATATATGCATTGGTACGGATAAATAGCACAAATGGTATAAACAATATGAACAGTGTAAACAGTATTGTTGGGGTCGAGTTGTTAAGGGACCAGGATCAGTCCTTTGGAGATGTGGAAGCTGAAAACTTGAAGCTGGAAACATGCTCAGTCTCATGAAGTTGCATGTGCAGCATTTTCTCTTCCTGACGTCCACAATGAGCTCCTTGGTGATTACAGACAATGCTGTCTTTGTGAGCTTGCCCCAAATGGCCAACAGGTGAATTATTTCAGGTTTATTTACATTCATATAAGACACAAGCCATATTTCAGTGTGCTGAATATTTCTGAACTTCGAAAAAGTCCGGCTGTTCCTTCCTGCGCCTTATCTTCAGGCTGAGAAAAGCTAACCAGCCTCACACTTGGCACACATATTTACAGAGTAGTGTCATTCTTATCATGTTATTATGAAAATTAATGTGCCTGAGCTAGCTCTAGAAAAAGGTCGAGCTAAGCCTTTAAAAGACAAATAGTGAAACTACATTCTGATCTTACATAACACGTTTTTCATTGTTACATCAACTTTAAATCCCTGTTTAAGGAGCTATAGTGTAAATCTTTGGTGTCTGCTGATACTAAATTGTAATATGACACCATTTTTCTGGACATTTCAAGTATATAAAGTTATTAAAATCAATGCCATGTGTATGTGTGGCAGCTAAATATCTCTGCAGTGCATCAACAATAAAACTGCATTTCTGCCTCCAAGCCGTCCCTTAATGTTACGTGGGTGGTCACAAACCTTGATATGAAGCTCTGTCTGATATGTAGAGAGGGTAGAGTGTACCACAGGTCCACAAGCTCCAAAAGATGGCGACAACTTCTATTCTCTACTTGCATGTCAGAACATATGCTGTAGATTAGCTGTAGTCCCTGATTGCATCACCAGGTGGAGCCTTAGTGTTTGATACCAAAGCAACCCGAGGTGGTGTTGACTCAGACTGAAAGCAGAGAGCAGTGCCGGGGTTCAATTAGCAATAGGCCACCATGACAGAGATTTCTGTGACACTTAATGTCCTCCAGCCAGCGCTCAAGTGTCAAAGAGCATCTGGGATTAACTTAAACAGCACTTCTAAATTTCAGCATTTCAAACAGATCTGCTGTTGCAGCTCACATCATGTGTCTGTTGCCTGTGACAGCAATATCAGCCTGGGACAACTGTTCACAGTGCTTTGTTTGAGTTATGCAGTAATCCATTGTTGATTCATAACTATTAAAAATGTACATCCCTACCATCCTGCCACAACGTGTACTCTCCCGTTACAACAACTGTGTAACAACAGACATCAACCAAACTTTGGACTTAGGTTTGGGCCAAAACTGATCAGTTAAAAAACGTTTTGATTGGGCCCGATTTGAAACATCCCTGCCTGTGTTGGTTCCATCCATCCATTATCTATACACCGCTTAATCCTCATGAGGGTCGTGGGGGGCTGTGGAGTCTATCCCAGCTGACTCAGGGAAGGCAGGGGACACCCTGGACAGGTAACCAGTCTATCACAGGGCTACACTTAGAGACAGACAACCAAGCACACTCACATTCACACCTACGAATAATTTAGAATCACCAATTAAGCTCAACATGTTTTTGGACTGTGGGAGGTAGCCGGAGAACCCGGAGAGAACCCACGGCAACCTTCTTGCTGCGAGGCAACAGTGCTACCAACTGCGCCACCTTGCAGCTAAATACAAACATTAAACCCCTAATAACAAAAGTGGTGATGTATATATTATAGATTCCGGTGCCCCCACCGGGACGCGAACTGGCAACCTTCTTGCTGCGAGGCAACAACTGCGCCACCTTGCAGCCCCTGGTAATAGTTCCTTTAAACAAAATGCAATAAATAAGAGGATTTGTTCATATCTAGCTTGCTTATAATGCAAAAGCAATAGCCAGTATTCTGCCAATGTGGCCATACGGTGCTCTGTCATTTTCTTAGCCCAACCAGCCCATGTATACACTCAGCTCTGTTTTTACATTGCACTATTTTCTCCAAAACTAACTGGTATTCAACATGTTTTGGTTCCACCTCCAACATCACTGGCTTCATTTCAGATCCGGCAGTTTGAAGTATGTGAAGAAACTCAACAAAGAACAGCACAAACACAACAACGCACAAGTGTAAAGTCTCACAATAACGTAAGCCATGTGCGTAGGCCATGACGTAGATTCAACACAAGTGTAAATGAAACTTGCATGAAACACTAATGACACTAACAGTATTCATAGTTCCTGTGGTAGTAGATTTGAGTGGAACCGGAAATCTGTGGAGGGAGTCTCCTTGACCTTTCCTCTGTCCTAAGCCCAGACAGAATATCAAGACTTATTCTTCATCAGTTCTAACAACCAGCTGTAAGTCCTTGATCCTCTTCAATTGACAATAAACATGTGAACGCCTCCAAAAGCAAACAAACTGTACTACTTGAGTGCGATGACTATGTTACTGTAATGCTCTTAAGGCACACATTCAGTGAGACTAAGCATCATAAAACAGGATTTGTTTTGTACAGTCATATTTGCTGCATCTTGTGAGTCTATGAACACACAATGTGTCATCACTCACAGATGGACTTTGTTTACTTCTGGCAGAAACCCCAATCTGCTAATAGTAACCTTTGTGTTAAATCAGTCCAGAAAAGGGATTTTGTACTTTTCCGAACCTCTTTAACAAATTGTGGAATTTTTTCTAAAGAAACGTTGTAACATTCCTTCGAGCCTTTTGTTTGAACTGTCAGTCAATAAAAGCCTAAAAGTGGTTTGAAACTTTTACAGCTGTCGAGTTAAACGGGTGCATTTTCAACTGATTGGAGGTTAGTTTTCACCACATTATCCCGTCACTCAACGTGTTATCCGTCAACACTAAAATACCAACCTGCTCACAGCAAAACTCAGGAAGACAGACAAAGAACAAGACAAGAAAACTGTGAGAGTAATCGTAGTTCGGGGTAGATTGCATCATGAGCGATTTCTGTCTAACTAAAGATTGTAATACAGGCCTTCAAGCTCAAACACATCAACGTTTTTCACTTTTGCTGTCATTTCACATCTCGCATTTCGCTATCTCACATCTTAACTGAGCTCATTCGCCTGTTCCTTGGGGTGTTGCAATATTTTCAGATGATTTTTTTTTGAGTACTCGGATAAGAAATCCAAAATAGACACCCCCGAATATGAATGATTCTTCCATGCATGGGCAGTGATGCTGTACATCAATAGCATCCATGATTTCCTGATTCCCAGTTGCACAGATTGTACCTGAAGTCGTATTAATGTGCAACAAGGTCACGTGAACTGTGAATGATGAGGGAAAACCAAATATAATGCATGTTTTTGTCTTGGAAAGCTTCTGTATGTTATTTTGATGTAAGTTAGAGGGAAGAGTCATATTCTTATCTTAATGCCTCAGCATTAAACTGTAAAATACTGCATCACAAATCCACTGAAAATCAACGTAAAGCTGTTTAACATTTTTATACAAACAATGAATC
>NW_007578062.1:29416-54550 GCF_000690725.1 Stegastes partitus | reverse complement strand
ATTTTTATGTGCATTTTGAAGGATTCCATGAGGAAAAGTTGGATATAAAAAAAAAAAATTGAATTAAATGTGAAAGAGAAACAGAAATACAATTTTTAAAATACAAAAATTGAACTTACGTCACTGATCAGCTGCTTCTGCTTCTCTGTTGTTGTTGTTTTTTTTGTCTCATAAACATCAGATTACATGAAAGAATGATTAAAAATTTTCAAAACAGTTTCTGACGCTCTCTCTACATTTATCTCACATGAACTGCCAAAGTTTTTATTTGTCGTCTGTCCTTCAAGGTCTTTAATGTTTTATTTGGCGGCCAGCTGGTCTTGTTTTCACTTCCTCCTACTTTACACTTAGTTTAATTACTACAAAACAGTGAATGAAAAACAACTCTTACATTTCAAAAGTTAATTTCGAGTTCGCTCAACAGTTACAAGGAAACACAGTTGCAGAGGAAATGATGATCAAGCATTCCATTAATTTATAACTACTTGTGCAATAAAAACAGGCTGTAATGAACATGTGTAAAAACTGAATCTATAAATAGACTCAATTACAAAGTAATTGAGCCTTGGGCAGGTAAACAAAGGCAAAACCACACAAGAGGCCATGCAGCAGCCTCTTTGACTGACATTATGTTGGCAGCCAGGTAGATATGAACTGGTTAACCAACTCTGTCACCGACGGATACAACAATGACTATTAGTCATATCACAGCGATTGTAGCTGTGACCGTGACTGCGCCTTACCTACGGTGACTGTTAGACATTGTTTGTGGATGCAGTGACGGTTGTGTCGGCTCATAATGTGGAAGCTGCTGTATTTCTGAACTCCTGTGCTGCACTACGGGCTCCAAACCAGGCTTTACAGCGTTTTCTTTACAATGCAAAATGGTAAAAGTGCAGCTACAGTAGCCAAATTCCCATCTACAAATGCAAAAAAGATTAATAACCATACCTTGAGCCTCAGCCTGAGCAGGACCAACACTACCGTTCCTTTTCCTCTCTGACTTAATTTGTCACACTGTGGCTTTCAAAGTATTTGGTTTATTTTTTCCATTCAGCCAGGAGTATGCTGGGGCCTGAAATAATCAACCCATTTGTAATTTTCTCTGTTGGATAACATCACTCTGGGTTTAATTTGAAAAGTATTAACGGGCTCCATGGACCTTCTGTTGAACCTGTTTGGTGATTGATGAGGAACTAGCGCTCAATGTCCCTGCAGTCTGTTACAGTTCGATGTCGCCATGCAGGTTTCTAATGAGGGTAATAATCATGACTCACTCTAATGTGTTTGTCAGGAGTGCTTGGCATCGCCTTATCTAATGTTTGAGTGAAACTGTGATACGACAGCGTGCGGTCAGCCTCTGTGTCTGAGGTGATGGGCCCATTGTTTTCCTGTCTGCTTCCTGCCGGGTGACACAAGGAAATCACAGGCAGCTCTACTGTCAGGACTGTGCTTTCACACCTTGACCCAAATATAACCCACATTCAGGTTTATTGCTGTTTCACTTTTTCCACCTTTGTATCAGGGTTAGAGGCGGTTAGATATTAAGGGACAATGTAAGCCACAATAAAAACAAAAAAAAAGTCCAATCTAGGTCAAGTATTGCAAGCAAGAGTGTAAAATATACAAATAATAGCAGTTAGAGACTAAAGTCTCCATCACCTGCATCTATTCTACAGAACCATCCAACAGGTCAAAATGTTTTGATGGGAACTCTTCATCTACATTGGCATTGTCAGCAGGGAGAGTGTTTTATCATTTAACAACCAGCTGACTTAAACTTGCCATGAGGTATTTTTGTCTCCCCCTTCTGGCAGTGGGAGTAATTACGCCGGCACTGTTGATCTATGCTAATTATGTGTGCTTATGATGGTATTCACTTTCTTTTAAAAAAATCTGAAATCCTTCTGAATGCAGACTTTCTTTTTTATTTATTTATTTATCTAGAATTAGCAACAGATCGCCATTTAGAAACTGTTGTTGGATGCCCCTTTGGTTTTTCCACCATTGGCTCCACCACCCTACTTGTTGGTGTTGTGTACTGCAGTGGTTGCTTCCTTCTTCAGTTCTGGCAAAGCAATCAAATTACTTTGGTACCAGTTCACCAACAAGGGAACGTTACCACAGAAAGATGGTTTACGATTTTAGTGCACTGCAGAGATTTATCAGGTCCTGTTGGGCTAAATCAGCATTGTGTGAACTTGTATAGTAAGTAGTATGGCTCCAAAAATCCAAGATGTCAACCAGGAAGTAGCAAAACCCTGGCTTCATTTTCTCAGTGCAGAAACCAACGGGTGACGTCACGGAAGCTACGTCCATCTTTTATACAGTCTATGCTAACAGACCTAACTACTGGTTAAATGTTAAATGATGTCTCTGGGGCACCCTTTGGCTCCGCCCCTGCACCCAGGGTTTAAAGTAAAGCCAAAGGAACACATTCATGACGATACAAGTTTACTTTCTTGAACATTAAAATAAGTTTGTATCCGGAAAAAAAAAACAACTTGTGGTGATCACAGAAACATTAATATCTGATTCAGGAGTTTGACGGGAGCATACAACTCCTTTGCGCGGCATCAGACATCTACTGATCTGTATCTAATGATCTGAAATCTGGCTGCTGAGCTGATATGAATCTTTCCCCCTCTCATTCATCCCCAGAATTTATGGTCAGACCATCCAAAATTGCCACAGGAAACGAACATCTAAAAAAGAGACACGACAAAAGCTGAAATATAATCCTGCTGACTAATAATAGATTCATGGGTGTAACTGATCAAACAGCGCATGCATTGTTCTGGTTCTATTCACCGTGGAGAAACGGTCAGATTTTCTAGCATATTTATAGTCAGTCTTTTCAGGGTTCAGAGATGCCGGTTTCCTCTTTTTGTTCGCTGGTTCTAAGTTTAATATGAGGGAGGTCCACGCCAGACCACAATGCTGATTTGCAAAGTGATTCTCTTGGAGGGAAATGTACCCAAGATGGGACCTTTACGTGATTAAACTCCATCTGCCTTGTGGAAAAATACTAGGAAAACTGAGGACAAAATATTGCTGAAGTGGAAGTTGCCATCTCGCATTGGACACCAGCATTACTGCCCTTTGTGTCTTCTTTCACACATGGTTTGTGTGTGTCCTCTCTGCCCTTTCCCTCCCTCCCTGCGCCATTCTGCAGGTATCTCCGGCCTTGGAGCTGCATGATTCATCACCAACCTGCCAAGTGTTTATCTTGTTTGCAATTTCTCACTGCTCATCTTTTCTCTCTCCTCTAAACCCAACCACTCAAGTGCCCTCTCTGAGTCTGCTTCTGTCAGAGGTTTCTTCCCATTAAAGGAGAGTTTTCCTTCCTAGCTGTTGCCAAGTGCTGCTCAATGATTGTTGGGTTTTTGTTCAGGTTTTGACCTTATAATGTGAAGTGCACTGAGATAACATGTGCTGTGGTGCTATGTAAATAAAACTGAATTGCATCAACCCATCAGCACCCACCCCTTGAACTTCACGTAGCCCAGCTGCCATCTTGGCAGTTTCACTTGTCATTGCACTCGCTGAAGTTGATTTTTTATTTTATTTTTTAACTCTCTACACCCTTTATGTAGTCCAAAGACATTCAGGTCAAGCTGACTGGTAAATCTACGAAAATTGCTTGTAGACATGAATGTGAATGGTTGTCTGACTCTATGCCTTGTTCTTGGTGACCAACTTTCACCTAATGTTAGGTGGGATCAGCTCCACAAGTCCCACCTCAAAACAATCTCCTGCGACCCTTTAAAAGGAAAAGGATGTGTAAGTAATGGATAGATGGATGCTTATTGGTGGAACTGCTTGTATCACAAAGCTGTATGTAGCATCTGATAAAAGCCATCATGTTATAAAACTTGAAAATGCAACCTTTTAAAAAGTGAAGCAGACAGGTTTTAGAGAATTAAACTGAATTTCATACATAATTAAGTGGCCGACTGTTGTAGCTGAGCTGAGACTAGTCTTCTGTTTGAACAAGAAAACACCAAAACCCTGATTTAAGGGCAGACTCTGGCAAATAAAATGTATACAAAAACCACATGACTACAATGTGCACAGAATGGGAGCAGTTGTGTGATTGGGCTTGATAAGCTCCTTCACTGTAAATCATTTAAGTTATTTCAGTTGTGGAAACATAAATACTCCTGATGTCTCAAGAATGCTCACTGCACTTCAGTTGATTCATCAGTTCAAGTCATCTTATGAGCTGAAAATATTAAAATGTAAAACTGGCAGAGGAAAGACAACTAAACCCGAGAAAACAAGCTCACTAAACTCAAGATGACAAATTGAACCAACTCATCACACAGCCTGTGATTACATACAGATTGTTTTTCCTTTTACATTTTCTAAATTTTCTTCCTTATTTAACAATCAACAATTAAGTAAGGATGTAGGGAATACGGTTCCTACCTTTGTCATGGTTATAATTGTTTAGATTATTATATAAAGAGATCACCATTAACCTAATTTAACACGTGTTAAAGACACATAACAAGTTCTTACAATGTCTGTTTTCTCAAACCACACAAAAACACGAGTCTCTGGTGCATTTTGACTGTTGAAAAATGCATTCTCTATTCAACTCATCATTTTATGTCAAAGGGCCTCAAGTGATCTAAAATGGTTTGAGACAAAAATAAGATATTTCATGTTCAGTTAACTAGAAAGTAGGTCATGTGTTTAGATTAAGTAAACTGGAAACGATAAGTTGGTTTGGTGAAATTCCTTTACAGTGTTGTGTCAAAACCTAACAATGTGCAGATGTTTCAGTATATTGCTGTCAATAGCTAAAACTACATTCCTATTCTGTTCCTCAAATTTCAAAATCTGAGTACAAAAATACAATAGAAGCTCAATCTGACTCATCCATAGGCCTTTACTTGTGACTCAGCAAAGACATTTAATATCATAAAAAAGCACTATAATTAAACACAGTAAGAGGGCGGGAAACCCTGTCTGGGTCACTGAGACTAGACTGAGTCATTGCAAAAGGTCACTGGCAGGCTTGCTTTTGTCTGACTTCTCCTTCAGTTCCTCACACGGAGACTTGTTCAGTTTAGCAGAAAAACAACAGACTGGGAAAAGCTACAGCGACCATTCTCTCAGCAGGCAGCAGCGCTGTATGGCGTGTTAACTTCCTAACACCAGGCAAACAAAGGGCACATAAATCTAGACTGACATGAATTGCTTCACTATCAGCTCTGGCATCGATGCCTTGTTCTTGGATGACTGCAGACATAAGAGGAGAGAGGAAAAGGATCTGGAAAAAAAGTCTGTCTATATGCCCTTCCTGTTTGTCCAAATCAAGAAACAATTATTGTATGATTTGAAAAATCTGTAACTCTGCCCTGGTGAGTGTCTGATCATTTCTGACAGAGTTTTGTTTTTGTTCTAGAGCGACCCAGCGGCGTTATGAGTGTCTGCTCTCAGTGGCAGAGTGTTTACCAGACCAGCAGGTGGCAGACTAATCTTTACCACTGATCTGTGGTGAACCTTCTACAAAAACTATGTAGTGCACTCATGTAGTTCAGCAAAACCACCAGAAGAGAACACAGTTGTCAAACTTTTGATTGCTGCTACTTCTGTTAAAAAAAGTGAGTTGCTGGTGTGAGATGATCTGAAATCTGCAGTCTGACTCATGCCTCAAAAATCCTTTCAATCAGTGCAAATTTGGTATTTAATATTAATGTTATTTTCAAATTTTTATGTGACTCTTTAACGGCAGCACAAACGTAATATGAAAAAAACAAACAAACAAATAAGACACAAAATAATACACACAAAATGAGAATAAAAATGGAAAAAAAAGTAGTAATCCAAGTAATCCTTGGATTTTTTGGGGTTCCATTTGTTTTTGTAAGGCCACAACTTTCGTTCAAGATTATTCAGGTTATTCTTCATAATAAATAACAACATGAGGTCTAAATTATAATTTCAAATTAGTGAAGTTAATCCCCATAATTAATAATATTGTTGGGTATTTGCCTGACTATGAATTACAGTCAAAAAAGTAGCATTTTACCTGATTTTTGTAAGGTTTAAATAATTAGTTATGTTTGGTTCCAACCTATTGATAGCTGTCCATAAGCTGTTGACACTCATGTACAAACAAACAAACAAACAAACAAACAAACAAACAAACAAACAAACAAACAACTATATTATAAGAATATATTAGAACATATTAAAAGAATCTAGAGTGGAAATAATAACAGAAAACAAACACATTTTTATATAATTTTATTAAGGTTTAAATAATTAGTTATATTTTGTTCCAACCTATTGATAACCCTCCTTCCTACGTTAACATCAACAGGAAAAATAAATAATAATAAAAATCAAAATGATAATAATAATAATAATAAATAATAATAATTAAACAACAAATAACATACATTATATAATAAGAATATATTACAACATAATAATAATAATTATTATTCAAACAAACAAACAAACAAACAAACAAAACACAGAGGCTGCATCTAAATACCTCAAATCTGTAGATAGAGACAGCTAGATAGACTGTAACCATGACGACTGTCTTTGTCTATAACCCACATGTAATCAAAGTGTTTCAGTTGCCAAACCATAACCACAGTGACACAATCACGCCACAATCCACCGATTTGACCGAGAAATGTCACACCGCCCGGACCTCCGGTCATGTGGCTGCTGTGTCGTGGAGCTTTTTCTCCAGGTGGAACAGCCGTCCCCCAAACAAGAGCGCATGCGCGAAAGCATTTAATCTTCCTACCGAGTTAAAGTGCAACACCTTGGGACAGCAGACTGTTAACAAAGAAGTTTTAAATACAGCATTTAGCGCGTCTCCTGGCACTCGGTGTGATATCCAGTCAACGCTTGGGAGCTGCATCTTTGCTAGGCCACTCCGAAAAGTTACTTTTTGTGGTTTGAGTTGGGTCAAAAGGAAGTTATTGGAGCTAGTTCCGCCTTGCTTTTCCCCTGTGATGGACAGCAGCGACAAGTGTCAAAAGTAATCAGGGCTCAACCAGACACAGAAAAACCACGTCTCCTGCCTGCTGGATACACTTTCACACAAGTTAACCGGCTGCTAGAAAAGGTGAGTCGCCTCCGCACAGCACAGCGCATACGTTTCAGTCAGCTTGAACGACAAGTGTGAGCTAATTAGCTAACGAAGCTAATGCTACAATGGAGGGACAGTAGCCACCTGTTGCTGGCTCTAACTTAAACTTAGCTAGCAACAGCCAAGGATTAGCATTATACAGGTACTGCTGTAATGCGTTTCTATCTTTAGCTCGCCGACCAAGTTCTGTTTGTTCAAAGTAGTGAGAGGGAATTAAAAAGGACACTGAAAACAATGTAAAAGGACTGCATTCAGATTGTGACAGTATGCCTAACTTCTCCCAATTAGCTTCAGTTATGTAGCTACCTGTACCTGTCTGGTGTTAGCTTGTTAGTGTCTATGTAACGTTAGCTAAGCCGAGGCTAAATAACTGAAAGTCACTTTCCACTGGGTTACTATGACCTGCACTTAGATGTCGTTCTCTGGATATTTTACGACTGCTATTATGTTTTTTAAAAAATCCATTTTGCTATACTTTATTTTTATTGTTTTGAAATTCTGAGTACATTTACACTGAGGCGTCACTGAGAGCTGGAACATTTGCATGGCAGCCGCAGCATTAAATTACATTATAATGAGCCAGAGGAGGCTTCAGGTGTAAATTATCTGGCTTCCAGGGAGGCAGCTCGTCTCTCTGTGAAGCATTCCTCTGCATTCCATTCACAGGCCCGTCTACTTGTTCCGACAGGCACCCAGTGCTTTTTGTACAGTCTGAAAACAGTAATACGCCCTGTAGGACTATGCACACTTTAAGAGAAGGAAAAGACAAAAGGAGCTGCAGTTTATTGTATTTGTTCCACAGACAGGCTGCATTGTAATCAGGTCAGTCATGGCATTGTGCTTTGTATACAGATAGTCGTGGGTTGTTGCATTTCACAGGGATTACACTTTACTTATCAAGCAGTAAAGGTAAATTTGTAAATTCCATTTCAGTCTCGCTACATGAAGGTAGGTAGCATTTGTGGGTTGAGGCTGATGGACCATGTTGCAAGGGTCAGATTTTCAGAACTTTCAAATGGTGGTAAACCATAAAATGATGCCAACCTACTCTTGAACACCGTAACAGATTAGAAAAAAAAAAGTATTGTCTAGAGGGGTTTTATTGCTACCACCAAAGAGATAATGTCTCAAAAATCTGGTAAATTATTTTAGCTCATATCCAGAAATTGTAATCTCACATTATACAGTCACAAGCTTTACTTATTGGTGCTGTTTTTCTTTTGCAGTTAAAAAAAAGGTCCTTCATATGTGATCTGAATTGATTTGGTAAATGGATTTATTGTTAAACTGTACTTGTGCTCTGTGCTTTCTAGTTACTTTTGAAATTGAAAACAACTGGTAAAGTAGCTATGTTTTGGTGAAACAAGCTGCTATGGTTGGTAGAACTGAAATAAAAGGGGAGGTCTACATAGCTCGCTCCGGGGCAGATTGCAGCTCAGTACTTTGTTTAGTGATTGCCAGGTCTGCAGAATGAGCTTGGCACAATGGCTGATTGTGTTCCCGTCTTCTCTACAGAGCTGTAGCCCTTTATCCGATAAACTGGGCCCTCTTAATGAGCTAATTGGGAGCTTACAGTGAACAAACAGGATTTTGTCAAATTTTTGAACTAGCAATGCAGTGCAAACACAGCAAAGTTCATTCTAAACATTGGCTTTTCAAAGGAACCACATCTTCTAGAAAGAGAATGAAATGCCTGCAACATTTGCTAAAATGCATCATTCATAATGCAGGAATTGTGGTGTGTTATTATTGCTTTGCATGTAGTCTATTATGTAAAACAGTCCTATGATTCCATTAAAACTGAGCAAAATGTGCATTTGCAAAGTTTGTTTACAGCTTGTATTGGTACCTTTATTATAAAGGACAGTGTCTAGCACCTGGTTTTACATTGATGTGAATAACCTCTGTGAATTCAGTGGCTGTGCTGGGTTATTTTTTAATTTACATACATTTGCATTCATTAATTTGGCTGACACTTTACTTCAAAAACAACACATAAAGCAGATACATCTAAGCCGCAGTAAATCAAGGAGAGAAAGTGCCTCAACAGCCAGTTTCAAGTCACCTGGCACGAGTACAACAAGGCTTGCATTTGCACCAAGTAACACTGCTTTCTTTTTGCATTTCTTTTTTCTCTTAATTGAAAATTGGAGCATATTGGGTGAGTAAATAATCTTACCTGAAATACGAAAAAAAAAAAAAAAATCCACCCACACAAACTTGACAAAAAACACAGACACACGCTTTTTTTTTTCTTTTTGGGATGACAGCCAGCTCGCCTGGCAAATCCAATTAGCATGATCACAGTTGACACTGGTGATTTGCAAATTTTAGTCTGGCTTTCTAGAGTGTGATTTATGCTGATAAATTATGGTCTGGTTACCAATAGCTTGGGTTTTTTTTGGACAGGATTTGTTGCAATATGCACACAAATGTTAACATTTTTTAATTTTTTTTTTAATACACAGGCAGATTATGGCTGAATTAGAGATTAGGTTTTTTTTGTAGATGAGTGCTAAGATATTGATTTTTGAATATATTAGAATATTGAGGTCAGAAATTTATATAAAAATAGGTCAAATCAAATACATAAACGATACAAACATGCACTTATGGTTGTCATGATTCCTAAGCAGTTGTGAAATAGGTTCATCAGTATACAAACAATGATTTTTATTTATTTATTTATTTTTTACACACCTGCACTTTAAGACAACAGAACTCTAGCTTAATGGTGATACCTGATCATGTACCTAATTTAAGTATTTATTCTACCACCATGAGTTTGCATAATGGTAAAAGCACTGTACTTAAATTTTTACAAGGTTTATTCCTGCTGAAACGTCAGTCAAAAGCTGTATCCTACAAAGTAAATATAATACTCATGGTATTCAAACTGTTTCATGTATAAAGGTGTGAGAGCTGACCTCCTTTTAAAATACAACAAAGGTGTACACCTGCACTCATGTGAAAGTACTGATAGACCACTGATGGATCCTATTACCAAACCTGAAAATCTGGCTGCCGTTTTGCCTGCTGCTGTTGAAATTGTTCCCAGCTCTTACCTAAGCTCAGATAGACAGTGTGAGCCTGATTGACAGAGCCAACATGGCAGCAATGACTTGAAACCAAGGTAAATCAGATGGCAGGCTCAACCTTTGGATGTTAAATAATGACAAGACTGGGCGTGAGCCTGTGTATGTTTGTACATGTTCACGTGGCGTCCTGAGGCCTCCAGCAGTACAATGCAGGACTGAGTCGACTGGCTGAGCTTGCTGTAGTTTACTCGCTTGTACGTACGCACACAAACTGGTGCACATTAACTCGCCTCTGTGTTTGCTCTGCTGCCAGCCTGCACCAACGCTGGGAGGATATTTGAGAACAGAATTGGGTTGCAGTGGTGCTGAACTTTATCTAGTAAATTATTTGTGAGTTCAGCTGCGTATCAACTTCTCTCTGTCTTTTTAGGCTTGATGGATATAATGCATAATACATTGAATACGCTTTTTTTTTTTTATTTGGAAGGAAATAAACTAAATAAAATTGTCAAGTACAGATTATAGATTATTTAGTTAATATTCAGCCAAAATAACTGTGCAGTGATTGTGTTTGGTATGCAGCAAACTGTAGTTCTAACAGTTCCTCGTTTACATATGCTGTTGACTGTATATTTACTGGCAATCATTACACACCAGTAATTTGTATTACTGGGTCAGCTGATGGATGTTTTTATCTTCTGATACTGATGCCTATTAGTAGTAAAGAAGATTGATAGCAGATGATTTGTGACCCAACATGTCGTACATTTGCATTAACAATTAAAATCTAGGTGTTTATATTTGGAGTAGCACTAAATGCGTTTATGTATTACATACGTTTAATTAAAATAAGCTTTTCAATATTAATCCTTAATTGTTTATAGACTGCTAACCAATCAGATTACGCTGAAGACAACCACAAACTAGTGACTAAAGATGGAGACCGTCACATCAGAACCAAAATAAATCTGGATAACAAAAATATTCAACCCCTGATTTGTACGACCCTCCTATTTACTACTTTATTTACAAGTGAAACAAGTAAAATAATGTTTATAGGCTACGATTATTATATATTATGTGCTTCTACAGTAAATAAATACACGCTGTTTGTTGTGCTGGATGTTTAAGGCTTTAACTGTGTTTCATCGACCTGAATTTTTTTTATTTTTATTTATTTATTTTTTGTGATTAGTGGCAGAATGTCCGGTAAACGCTGCCCTGAATATTCTGCACCGTAAAGGATGCTGCCTGTGCACATTTTAAGGACAAGCTAAGGGTGTGATGTGTATCGGGAGCATGCACCGTAGAGAAGAGGACTAGCTGAAGTGATGAGGCATGCCCGCAGCTGTTGAACATGTGCTGTGTGTGTACAACGTAGCCTAAGACTTGTCTAACCAGTTGGACTGAGCCAAAGTTGACCAGGCAGAGGGGGTTGGCTAGTAAAATTAAAAGTTCATAGCAGAGTTGGTGCTACAGTTTGCATGTGCGGTAAAAGCTTTAGTAGGTGTTTTTTTCGGCAGTGCTGGTGACTGTGTCCCGGCTAAAGGATTGGCGCTGCATTCCAGGAAAAATGGCACAAACTAAAAGCTTATCGAATAAACCGCTTACTCAGCAGGTTTTGAAAGAAGGAAGTCGATCCTGTTTATGTACTTGCACGCTTTGTGTGTTTTACAGGAGTGCTGCGATCCATTTGCTGCCAAGTCGTACGGCTGGAACCAGAAGTCACAGCTCAACTGCAAGCACACGGGTTTCCGGAGAAGATTTTTATTGGTGATCAATGATCTTCAGTGCGAGTAAGTTGACCACCGGACAGCATTTTGTAGCTAAATAGATTAACTTTCTTTCATCATGACTACAGCTGAATTCACAGAAATGATGTCGTTCTTTATTGGAAAAAACTTCATGACCTTGATACCACCTGATGAGGTCAAATACTCGCCTACAAGCTTACACTCACCCTTTTATCCTGCAGTATTGTGAAGCCTTTTTAGTCACACGGGTTGGGTTTTACCAGAGATTATTCTCAAGAGACTTTTGACATTCCAAAGTGCAGCCTGATACCGCTGTTGGGTCCTACCTCCGGTAACGTCACGAAGTAGCCGCACCCACACATGTCGACCAATTGCAAGCAGGGCCATCTTTTGAATAGCTACTGTGAAGCTCTCTGGGAAAGAAAACACAAATTGTCAGTTTGTCAATGTCAGCTGCTCCTTTGTCCTTGATCTTGACGCTGAGAGCCTCCGCCCCCCCAGTCAGTGTGGAGCTAAAGAGGTTGGTCTGGTTTAAGAAATGCTTGTTTTTTACTGGGCCCAGATACGTTTTCATTGTAACTTACGCAAAGCTTATTTAGACCTCCTTTCAGAAAAGAAAATTTCCTGAAAATGAAAAGAGTACCTCAACCTGCAGCAGCGCCCCTTAGGGCTCCCTCCCAAATGAACAGTAGATTATCACAGATTTTACTCTACTCATGTCTTAGTGTTGTAGCTATAACTGTATGTTTTGCTCTTCAGAGTTTGTTTCTGTCACAGCAGTATGTTATGGTTATGTAATGACTAGAGATCCGTTGCATTATTTTCACAGACTTCTTGGTTTAACTTGCATTTAATACAACCACCCCAACCATCTTGGTGTCTGGAGGTAATGAAAAAAGGTTAGTTTATTTCTAAAAAATTTAGTATTATTTAACAGCCATGCTAGGTCTGACTTCAGGTGCCCTGTGTAGATCAAATATACTTTAGTTTTAATATTAAAAATAATTTCTACAGAGACCTGTTGAGATCAAGAATCCTGCAACTTTGGCTTAAAGCTAGTATGGTGCTTTTACTTACAAATTCATGTCCGTTACATTCAAGCCCTTCCCAGATGAGTTGCTGATTAAGTCCATCAGCACCAGGTGATATCTCTGTATTTTCCAGGATACCAGCGTTTCCAAGCATTTCTGTGCTTGCACACTAGTCGCAATGTATTTTCTGACAACCAGCAGTGATTGTTGGTGCAACAGGCTACAACAGCTAGTTGTGTCGTGGAAGCTATGGTGGAATAACGCAACCAAGAAAAGTTACCGATGCAGCAGTTATAAACGAAACTCGGCCAACAAAGGAAGAATCGCGGTCGTCAAACAAAAGGCACGCGTCAACAGTGTTTGTGTTGTTACTCTCATGGCCATGAGGAGGAGCTGAAAGTTCAACACAGCAGCTTTGTCTGTTTGTCTTCTGTTGTTCCATTTATGAATTTATGCTTTTACATGTAAAACATTAGGTTGGTTAAGTACAAAAGCCATCAATCAAAACTTCCCTTATAATAAGCCTTTTGATTCAGCTCTCTGTTGAGTCTTGTTGTATAAAAGCAGATTGTCTCAGAGAACTAATCAGCAATACAGCAGCGTTACATGTACATTTAATTTTCTTCAGTACTAGTTCCTTTGCTCATGGGAAAGAACGTCTCCTCAACACTGCAACTGCTTGATAATTTCGTAATAGTGATTTTTGTTTCCCCCTTCTTTTTGAAAAAGACCAGAATTACACTGCTTGATTTACCTTGTTGCTTGGAATTGATTTTTTATTCTGTGTTTGAAGTAATTAATGCACTGTTTTGTTTGTCTCACACATAAGAGCTTTTGTTTAGCTTCAATCTGCTTCCCATTTGCTTCACAGAACATCTAATCTATTGAAGTGCCCTGAGAGTTATTCATTGACTTGCTGAGTACTAATAGAAGATGTGGAAGCTTCACTGAGTGGAATTGTAATTTCTGAAGTTTTTATAAGATCCAAAGTTTCCATCCACTTAGAAAAATTATGTTTAATTTTTATTCAAGTTCTTTTTTTGAGATATGGATTCGACTATATTGTGTTCCAAGTGATGACAAGTGAGAGAGGGATTATAAAGTAAAACATTTGATGTCAAATTACCCTTGTAATTAGAAAGACGTTTTTTATTACATAATCTGTACTGTGCTTGTAATTGAAATAGTTCTTATATGTTTCACACTGATCCTATTTGTTGATTTGTTTCAGAAGCTGCTGACTGCTGAGTTTTGGACACTGTAATGGAAAATCCTGGTAAGAAACACTTTGCTGTTGCAATATAGTTTAAATATTTTAGATTTGCTATACCATCCTTTTTCTCTATGCTCCAGAAATATGTCACTTTCATCAGTTTTTTGGTATATATTTTGTATTCAACAGTATCAACCAAACCCTCCTTAAAAACTTTTACAATTTAAAACTGATTCCAAGCCTTAAAAATTGCTTCATGTTGGTTGTAGCAAGAGTGGCCTTATCTCAAACGTAGTATCATGATGACAGAAAGTGACAAATCAACACGCACCGGTTATGAAGTTGTCCATTAAGGGGTTGGCTGTGTGACGCATTGTGCTGTTTATCACTGCGGCTATCTGATTGGCCCTCACCCAGAGGACACACCTGTAGGTTAGTAGAGCTGCTCTGCCACGCTTGGCCTTGTGTCTATTTCACCGCTGACCTCGATCACTTAACAACTTCTGCGTATCACCGATACACCGACGCGGTCCAGAGGATCTTTATTTCTAGGCTGTCAGTGTAGCTGAGACATCTGCGAGAAATCACCTGGGATGGCTGTGCAGTCTGAATATAATCGTGAGTAAACCTGTGTACTGCGTGGTAAATGTAAAAGAGTTGCACTTCAGTTAGTTTAAACAGCAGTGTTTTTTCTTGGCTTTAAATATGCCGAGTGTTTGAATAATAGAACGATATTGAAAGTAAATATCAGTTGTTGCTTTTATCCTTTGCCATGTCATGATAGAGCAGCGCATAGCTCCATGAGCGCTTTATAAAACCGGGGCATGGCGAGAACAGATTAAGGAAGCTTGATCTACTCATCCCTGCCTGGCCCTGTGGCCAAGCAGTAAAAATAAACTGCACTTCCTCCTGGGATCTGTTCTCAAAGTGATGTATTTCTGACATGAAGACAGGGCTGTCGAAATGTTAGAATGCCTCACGTGTCCTCATTTTTTATCCAAAAGGGTCATCTGGTTTGGTCTCTCATGTTACAGTACGTTACTATTGGTAGGTTTTGGGGTTGTCATGATGACACACTGTGACAGTATGTCTGTGAGTCATCACATTGTTGTTCAGCTGCATGTCATGGTGTCAGTCAAGATTTACTGTGTTGAAAGCCTGAAAAAATGTGTTTGTCTCCATCTGCTGCTGCTATTTGGAAAGAGTGGGAAGGATGTTAGTACCACAAGTCAGAAAATTGTAAAGGCTGTCATCCCTGTTTATTTACCAGTGATTTCAAGGATGCTTGTCCTTATTGCCGTCCTTGTACCAAAAAGCTGACTTGTGGACTTGCATTCCACGCATTCCTGTGTCAGAGTTGTGCCGCTGTGCTGTAGCTGTGATTGGCCTGTAGAGGGAGCAACAGTAATGCTGCAGTCCAAGTCAGCGTCTCGTGATATATCAAATGTCCTGAAAGCGGAGGGAATATTGACTGTCTTGCTGCTTGACAAACCTGTACTTAAGTTTGTACTTAAAAATAATAATAATATTAATAAAGGTTTTAAAAGTCAGTTACATCCTATCACAGTGGTATGTTAAAAAAAAACATTTTTGGCATGCCATTGAATCGCCCTGTCTGCACATTTGGTTGGAAAAAAAAAATGCCTTCAACAGCCAATTAGCCTGCACTGTCCTGTCCTTTTGTGCAGACTTCCAGACAGTCTGATTAGATGCAGAAAAAAAATCTTAAAATCCTTCTATCCTAATTTCCACTTTTATCTTTTAACATGGAAGAAAGAGCTTCTTTAGCTGCCTCACATTTATTACGTATTTTCTAATCAAATTGCTAGAAATGTTCAGGCTCTGACTGCCTGACTGCCCCGTCTTTGGCTTGCATGTGAGATTAAGATCCTCTGACAGTTTAGTTTTGGTCTTGTGTTTGCTTCGGCGTTGCTTTTCAGTATTATTAAGTATTAGTATGTAATGGTAAAGAACGGTGCTTTTCAGGTGCAAGAGTCGCTGAATTTGTTGAATTTTCAAAGACATGATTTCAGGTTTTTATTTCTGAAAAGCTGCGTGGATTAATCCAAGCATTTGCACGTACACATGAGCGAGGAGCTGAAGCTGTAAAAGTTAATATCTAATAGAAAATGTCATCGGTTTGCACAACATACCAGGGTTTAAAAGGACAATCCCTAGAGAGTCATTGGACACCTGCGCTGTGTCACTTCCGCTTCTCTGCCGCTGAGCTCCACCTTGGCCCGGCTCACCTTCCACTTCTCGAGTTACCTCACCCTTCAGAGCCCGCCCCTCGCCCTTCAGGGAGTAGTGTTTTGTCAGTCTGTAAAATGGTGCTCGCGGGGGGCCCCCGTTGCATCGCAAATCCCTCAAGACTTGACGGCGAGATCGGCCAAGCCTCAAAGCTCGCCTGCTGTGAACTTTGCCCCCCAAAAAATCTGCTCTTAGGAATGAAAGGCATCTAAGACTGCCGGATTACCTTATTGGCGTACCTTATTTATGAAGTCAGTGCTCCAAGAAGGGAGGGACCTAAGAACTGAGGGAGTGAGTGTGTTTGTGTTTTAAAGCGAGAAGAAGAAGAAGAAGGAGGGAGGAAGAGAGGGAGAGACCAAATAACACAGGCTGAAGGGAGGGGGAGGGCAAGACTGTAGAGACAAGAGAGACTAAACGACACAAGTGAGCAGTCAAGGCAGTCTTGAGTTACTGGAGCTCTGTCTGGTTGGAGAAGAGTAAGGTGGCTTTAGGTTTTCCTGTCCTGCCGCGGGCCTCAGGAGAGGCAGCGCCCGGCAGGCAAGCAGGAACAGAAGCCATAGCATGGGACACAGTGCTAGCAGCGAGACTGTGGCCCAGCAACCAGCCCAGCACAACACGGGTGAGTCCGAGGCCAGAAGCTCAGCACTTCATGGTTGCCATGAACATAATTTTGACAGTTTTTTTTTTTGGATGAAGAAACAACCTGGCAGGCGTATTTGCATTTGTGAAGAATGGAAAGCCACCAAGGTATTAGAGTAAATATGAGCAGGTGTTTCAGAGCAGAGAGAAACTGTAAGGCGGCATGCACAGACAGGTGTAGAAGAATGCATGCAGATGGAATGTGGTGATTGTGAAATGTACAAACCACACAAACCTCTCTCTGTCTGCACACAGTACTCCATCTCCCTTTAGGAGCATATCTGAAAGCCATGATTTGGGGGGGGGTACAAGGCACAAACTGACACAAGCTCTCCTCGTGTTTTAGCTCAAAGACTTGACTCGTCAACGTCATTTTGTTGTCCACAGGTCTACAAAGCCTCTGTCTCTGGTTAAGCTAATAACAGTTCAAACATTGGGAACTGGTTTTTTGCTGTCAAAAGGAGAATTTGTATTTGTACACCTACAATTCTCTTTAATAACACAGCTTGCAACTCTTGGAATCCGGCGTCTACGTAATGCCGAATTGCCTCTTTTCCTCTGCACAGTGTCACAAACTCACATTTCCTGACGGCCTGCTGCATTGCATCAGTATTTGGTGTTACTGTGTAATTTCTCTACTAACGTTTTGCATTAAATAAGTAACATGAGAGCATCCTCTTCGTTACATATTTGCTCTCATTGCAAGATGTATTTTTGCCTCTGGTGTGTTATTTGTGACATGTTGGTGTCAACATGTCATGTGATTGGCATGAGTCATATGAATAGCTTGACCGGGGGACTACAGTATTGCATTAGCGTCAGCTGGTTAGTCCAGCTTTAATGCCTTTATTAGTCCTTCGGGTTTGAATGGCTGAACATTTACAGAAGCCTGTGCTGTGTTACTGCAGTTCAGACTTGATGTTGAAACAAGCTTTTTTTCTATAGCGCCAGTTTAAAAATTCAAACCTGTAGGTGACACCTTAGTGTTTCTTCTGAGCATTGCAGGATTTCATTTTTCCTTTCACCGCCTCATCTGTCGGAGGTTGGTGCCACAAGTTCTGTGCTTGGTCTGAGAAAAGTGGCTTTCTCCAATTGTCATAATAAACTGTAACACAAGGTCACCGTATCGCAGTTTGCTTCTGTTTTAGCCAAGCCACAGCAGTGTTCTCTCGGTGTTTGCCACCCTACCCCTTCTCGTCCAACATTCGCTGGTGTCAGGAATAGCTGTGAAAGAACCAGTGATCTGCGCAGAGTTCACTGACCTTGTACGCCTGCATTTCAGCACGAGATTTCACACGTGCATCCAACAGCTTACTTCACATCACACAGTGGCTAGACAGAATAATGTAAGCACATTATGGGCAAGCATGGTTTAATGGTTTTAGCAGTGGTAAGTCATCATTTGAATGTCAGGTAACCAGCACTGAAATCAAGGCTACAACTAATTTTACCATTATTTTAAACAATCGATTGACTATTAGCTCCTTTTTATTGTCTGAACTCCAAGCAGTTTCGGGACGTTTTTCAGCCCTGCCACATTTTTACTCACTCCAGACTCATTTTGACTGAAATATAAAGTCCTACACTTCTGTGGAAACAACACAGCCTTGGCTAAAAGTAAAGAGAATTAAAATGTCATGACAAAGTTATCAAGTGTGAATACAAAGTGGTAAAAATTCCAAATCCTTCCATCCTGGCATGTGATGGATGACACAGTGTAGCATAGCAATAGTTTGTGGCATCTAGCAGGTCTACAGTTGGAATAGTGCCTGAATTAAACACATTTGCACAACAGATGTTTGGATTGACCAGTCTGCAGTTGCCTGTAAGTCATCGATGTGAAAGTTATTCTTTCTCGAAACGGTTACTTTAAAATCGGTCAAATCACAACTTGGGGGAAAAAATACCAGTGTTGATGTTAAAGTGGGGTGTAACTCAAACCTAGGATTACTTGCTAACAACCAGATTTTCGTTAAAATCAGATGAAGTAGGTAATATAATTAAACAGTAATAATTAAAAATAGTAGCTCTCTGCATATGCGACTGGTAACTTGAACCCTTTAATCATTTTTCAAATAGAAATTTGATGACTCTTGCTTCAATGTGAACATTTGCTGCTTTTTTACTTTGTCAATTGATTGTCTTCTGTGTTTTGTTGGTTGGAGAAAAAAATAATTAGTCTTACATAGGCAGTTCTGTGTCCACAGGCTGTTTCAGTGCTAGTGAATGTCCTGGGTCCATTATCATTCTGCTGTGGACGGAATAATGTTTTGGCTTGTTTGTATTTCTTTAAACCTATCACAGTTGTCTTTGCAATAACAGTACAAAAAACAGCACAAAAGTGTCAAAGGGAAACTTTTTTTTTTTGTTGAACATTTGCACGCAAGGAAGCGAGCACGTTATCAAGATGGTTAATTCATGGAAGAACCAAGCATGAGTCAAATTCTCCTGAAAACTTGCCATTTTCTTGTGTGTGGGTTGCTGCTCGGTTGAGATTTGAAAGGGATTGAAAATGCCTAAGACGCTGATAGTAAAAGGGCAGAAGAATTAAACTGCCAGTTTACACCTACAGCCTAGATACAGGGAGCCAGAATAGACAAAAAAAGGGTCTTGAGTTCCAGAATTTTTTAAGTTTTTTAAAAAATGTCTCTACTGTACCAAAAATGTACCAAACCATGATGGAGGATAATACCAAACAATGACTTTTGTGTACCGGCACACCCCGAATAGAGCGACAGCGGTTTTTTAGTCAGTTGATAAACGGCACTGAGCACGACAGTTCCACATAACAGAACCTAACCAAATTATATATTAGTGAAAAGAGAACACTAAAATATACTGTCCTATAGCTCATATCCATGCTATATCAAAAATTACTTGCATTGGGTCCACATTATTGGTTCAAATTGCTGTTGTCCACTGTACACATGTTATTCCAACAGTACCACAAGCAGCCAAATAGGACTACATCACATGTAAAACTCTGTCTGTGAGAATATGGATCTGTACCCTTTGCAACATTTGTATGTAGGCACGCTTTAATAGAAAAGAACATGTTTGTACTGTTTTATTCTTTTCTGGTGGTGATGTTATTTTAACAATGCTCGGACAAAGTTTCACATTTGTCTCTTTTTGTTGTGTCTGACCTACAGGTGCAAATTAGTTTCTCCCAGTGTTAACTAATTTGCATTTTATTCATATTAATGCCAGTGCTGATTAATCAGCATCATCCCATACAAATAAACAAACTATAGAGACTGAGAAAAAACCCTCATGAACAGAGCAGATATCTGAATTCACAAATGCAGCGCTCAACGCTGTCAGCTCTTATATTCTTGACTGATCAAATTCTTATAGGTGGTTGTGGATAATGCATTAAACATAACTGACATTTAATATATTTCTTTTACAAAGCAGCCTAAGCTTTCTTTTTTTTAATCTTAACACTAGCCACATTTATCTTTGGTTTTAAAAAAACTCATCCTCAGGATGTGGGTTTCATAGTGATTGTAAGCAGCAACAATCCATTTTCAATTTCTCAGTGTTACAGATGTGACAAAGCAGCAGCATGCAGTACAATACCAGCCAGCGTTGTATAAGACAGGTTATCCCTTCCTCTGTCAGATATCGTTCAGCTGAAATCAGTCAGTTGTGGTGTTTGTGAAAAGATCCCATCATTTCACCTTGTCTGGCATCTTTTCTCACTGCAGTGCTTTGCCTTCAATATTGCTGCTTGAAGTTTTCTCAATATTATTGACCAACCACTTATCCAGATGACTTACTGTTTAGGGTTGTCAAAACGCTGACATTACAACACAAATCAGCTAATGCCTCATTTGGAGTAACCAGCACGACAGAGACACAATGTTAACTTGGCTCTCTCTCTGCATGCCTCTGACGCCCACAATTATATTTATTGTTAACTGAGTCATTGTAGTTGCTTTAATATGACTCAGATATTTTTTATTACTCTATTATTACACTGATTAATCTACCCAAAGGAAATATAAAAATGGTTTTGTTATTCATTTAAGCATGATCAAATCATTATCATCAAATTCTTATGTCACTACTGTGGTACAAATTAATAATATTAAGTATTGATTTGTTTGTGTAACACTGCATGACTACAGCGGCAGAATTGACTTTGTATATGGGGGCTATGAAGAAAGATTTAGAAACTCTGTTTTAAGTAATATAGCCAATGTTCCATGTGCTGATAATCCTAACATCCTATAATATGCTTGGCTGGGGACAAAAAGTAAACATAGTAGTGCTGTCTGTTGTTACAACTCCATAAAGCGCTTTCTCTTCACATGCTTGTGCAGCAGTCGTACTGATGTGATGAGCGGAGCCACTTACAGTTTGCAGTACTTACAGAGCACCACATTGTTGGTTCATTCTGTGTAAAATACTCCCACACTTAAGATGATTGTGGGCGAGGTGTTTCAGCTGCAGCTTGGTCTCTGGGGAAATCCATGCTTTGAATGGATGCAACCATCTTTGCACCGGTGTGACTGCTGGTTAATGTATCATTCAGTGTTTCTTAAAAACCGCTTATCCAAGCAACCTCCCCAACGATGTGCCTGCCAAGTTTAGGCAGATCAGATGATGTCAAAAAGAGCGAAAAACACACATACAGATTTGTTGATTTAGTGGGGAGATATCTTTCTTTTAGGTGAAATGAAAGTGGACGGATCTCTTTCTTCTTTCATTTCATTTTACCTAGTTTTCCATTCTGTTAACCACAGCTTACATTTTCTCAGGCTGTGAGCAATGTGGTGATAATGAATCGACTAATGACTGGTTTGATATTGTAATTACGTCGAGGCAAATGCCATTTGCTCTGTTAATTTAACTGCACCCTTTGCCCTCTGGAGGCCGACTCTAACATGTCCTCATTGCACAGATTTAATGTGCCACAGAGAAGCCATTTACCCGTAAACTTTCTGGAAAGGTTAGTTTTTAAATACATAGATTTAAGCCCTAGCTTTAAGAATCCACCAACAATAAGGTTAAAACAGAGCAATCTGTCTTTTTTTGGCTTGAACCGTTACAAGGTTAGACTTCTTATACAGGACAGGGCTCCGGCTTTAAGCTGCTGGCTAAATTATTCTATTATATTATTAGAATAATAATAATTATTATTGGTCATGTAGACGAATATCACCTCTAAACAAGGCTGGTTCAATTTCCACTCCGACTACCTGCCACTTCTGCTGATACTAGGGTGATGGGAATTTATGTTGTTTTTCTTCCATAGAAGTATTCATAGTGATATAGGACCATGTAACATGGTCTACACTTGTCACATCACCATCAAATCCCAACTTTTAATAGTCTTCCCTTGAATCTGATTTAAACCGCATGGAGTTAAAGAAAAATAAAGAGATTTACTGGGAGGAAAAATTCAAACAAATCAAAGTACACAACTACGACTGAAACCATGACTCAAAATCCCAGAGTAGGTCTAACGCCATTGAAAACATTAGAACAGCAGTAAATGGGTGGAAACCACCATTATAATTCTTAGGTGATGAGTCAAAAGGCTGTAGTCTGTTACTCAACACTGCACTACATGGCAGCAAGCAAAGAACCGAGCTGAAGGCCGACGGTTTAAGTGCAGGGAGGAGGGAGGAAGTGTTTCACAACTTAATGTGCAGGAAGACGGATGCGTTAGTTTTCCCATTAGGGCGGTTACACTGAGCATTATATGGAGCAGCGTGAAGGTGATATGACCTGCAATTATGGCATAAGAATCACAGTTGGGCTTATTCAGAGTCAGTGACATAATTTTTTAAAATACCACACATAACTAGGGGGCAAAATAAAAACATACACACAGTTTTCACGTCTCATTGGTTCAGTCAGTTAAAAAAACAATATTGGACTGATTTGTGTTGGCACCTATTTTGAGTAGTGTTGTTGTGAGACTACAGATAAAGCAACAAAACACTTTACAGCTGTGAGAATCTTCTCAAAGTAGGTTGAACCATACCCCGGAAATGCTAATATATCAAGCTGATATTGATCCCTGTGTCTCAGCTTGATGTGTTGTACATCCATCCATCCATCCATCCATCGATCCATCCATTATCTATACACCACTTAATCCTCACTAAGGTCGCGGGGGGGCTGGAGCCTATCCCAGCCGACTTAGGGTGAAGGCAGGGGACATCCTGGACAGGTCACCAGTCTATCACAGGGCTACACTTAGAGACAGACAACCAAGCACACTCACATTCACAATTAATCACCAATTAATCTCAACATGTTTTTGGACTGTGTGGGAGGAAGCCAGAGAACCTGGAGAGAACCCACGCTGCACGGGGAGAACATGCAAACTCCACAGAGAAAGATCCCGGTGCCCCCACCGGGACGTGAACTGGCGACCTTCTTGCTGCGAGGCAACAGTGCTACCAACTGCGCCACCTCACAGCCCGTGTTGGATATTATGCTGCTTTTTATAGTGTATAATTTATCTGTACTTAATTGGTGGTCTATAGCCTGAAAGAAATATATTTATCATTAATACTGTTGTCATTACAGTCAGTTATTAAGGCCTGACTGCTAACTTGGCACTCACACAGAACATTCCTGAACTGTGGTGTTTACTGTAGTCACTGGCCACTAGCAATTGTCATGAGGATGTGTGTGCTCAGGACTACAGATAAAATTCCTTTGTGCCCCACTCGTAATAGAAACTGTGAGCTGTGTGATAAGCGTGGAGATAATAAGGGTTTGACAGTGCAATGTAGCAGCGAGTCATGTTACATTCACAATGAATGATGTATGTACATAAATGTGTGAATCAAAGCAATAAATGCTAAATGTGCTATTACTGCAGTGTTGTTTTTCAGATTTTAAAACTGGTGTAACTGGCTTAAGAGCTTGTTGTTGATATCAGTATGTGACAAATTGCTGTTGCTTTAGTCTCCTGGGCACAGAGACTCCAGGCAGATGTATTCAGAAGACATAGTTGTCGTGTCCTGAAGACCCAGTTCTATCAAATGAGGATTTGATAGAAGGATTTGCTTGGAGATACTTTCCATGAGTCAAACTTAGTTTTTCCGTTTTCTTCTCTCTCATGTTCATGCAGATGGTGAGGTTGACCTCCAACAGAGCACAACAGGGGGGGAAGAAGGAAACTCTGGTGGAGGAACTCCTCCAAGTAAACGCAAAGGCAAGTTCTCCAAAATGGGACGGATCTTCAAGCCCTGGAAATGGAGGAAGAAGAAACCAAGTGAGAAGTTTGCAGAGACATCTATAGGTATGCTTGCTACAATGGCTTTTCTGATGGTCACCTGTTGTGTGCATTGTGTTGCATGATGCATGATTTATTTATATACGTTTCTTTTTCCAGCTTTGGAAAGAAAGATTTCGGTTAGAAAAACTCGCCAAGAGCTGATTGCAAGAGGGGTTCTAAAGGACATCCCAGAGAATGGTAGGTAGAGCTGTAGTAGTTTTTGTTAAAGAGTCCTCTATGGATGCATTGGCTTTATGTTTAATGACACCTATTGTACTGCTTTTGTCTGTATTGGACAGAGAGTAATGATGTGAACCATTCCAAAGCCCCACCAGTGAAAAATGGGCACCCTGTGCCAATGGATGTGGACAGGGTGTCGGAAGCAGGAGTGCGAGTGTCTCGAGGGGAGTCTGACATCAAGGGGAATGCCCTCAGGCCACCCCAGGGAGATGAACGTCGAAACAGGGCACCGTCTGATGCTTCCCGAAGTAACCGGGCACCCTTGGATGTGGACTCTCATGCACGGCTCTCTGTAGATGTAGACAGACGAAGCCGTCTGCCGTCAGATGTCGATAAAAGAGGAGGATCTTTACCACGAGGACCTCCACAAGATGATAGATACCGCAGAGAAGAGAGGAGAGATGGCAAAGATGACAGGGAGGACAGAGGAAGGAAGGACAGGGATGACCTGGAAAGAAGGGACTGGAGAGATGAAAGGGAAAGGGACGGGGGAGCTGACCGAAGAGAAGACAGAGACTTTAGAGAAAGGCGAGAATGGAGAGATGACAGGGAGAGAAGAGATGAAAGGACAGACAGAGACAATAGGGAAAGGAGAGA
>NW_007578062.1:7469-28984 GCF_000690725.1 Stegastes partitus | reverse complement strand
GAGAGAGAAAGGAGAGACAACAGAGATGACAGAAAAGATGACAGAGAGAGAGAAGACAGGGAGAGGAAAGACGTTCGAGTGGAAAGAGATGATCGAGATAGGAGAGACGACAGGGACAGACGAGAAGACAGAGAGAGGAGAGAGGACAGAGACAAATGGGATGACTGGGCCAAGAGAAATGAAAGAGAGCGACGAGATGACCGGGAGAAGAAGGACGAGAAGGAGAGGAGGGACAGGCCGGGGCGTTCTGGGGACGACTCACGGCCTGCAGTCAGGCCTGTCTCTGAGATGGACTTGCGACCTCCTCTACAGAAAAGCTCCTCAGAGGACAACAAGAAGGCTCGACCAGCCTCAGAGGCCGACCGAAGGACTACCCTGCCCAGATATACCCCAGCTACAGAGTTCAGAGAACGTTCTGGTAAGATCTTTTGCTTGAGCTGCATTGTAGCTGGAGGCCTCACCCGTGTCACTTCTTAGAGTGGGAATTGCTGGGTTTCAAAAGAAGGTCAGAAAAATCAGTTGTCACGTCACCTGGCACATTTTTTGACACACTTTTTATTCTAGTGTTTCCAGTTTACACAATGAAAAATGGATAAAACACAGACTTTGCACATGCACTGCTTTTTCTTGCTCTTTTCTTCCAGTGAAACATTAAAATCCTCTTCATCTCCTGTCAATGTCAGTTTCTTTTTGTCCTGAAATAATATAAAAGTGGTTTTATTAAAGGTTTAAAACGGCTTCAAGATGTCTTAAACCCGCTGTTCAGACATGTAGCTTTTATTTAAATAAAGTTGGCTATAAAAACTGCAACGTTACAAACTAAGGCTAACCAGTATGTCCAAAAAAATGTAATCTTTTCCTTTTATTCACATAGCCCTACTAAATGGGGCTATGTGTCCGAGACCAGCTAGGGGTGATAATGAATAACTGGTAGTCAGTTTAACTTGATAAGTTAGTCAATTTAAAACATATTCACAGATAAAGCAGAAGATGGGAGACCTGTTTCCATGCAAAGTGCTGGGCAGGTATTGAAGTCCCAGCCTTGTGACTTCATTTTAATCCAAGATAGGGGGTTCCCTATCAAGAAAAATGAAATAAAAAAAGCTCAGCTTTTAAGCCTTTTCTCCAAATTCAGTTTTTCAAATTGTGTGACAAAACTGCCTTCGCAAAAAAAAAGAAGCCCTATTTTCCTTTTTTCGATTTTTCATTTTAGATAAGGAAAGCAATTGAGACAATGGTCCACAGACTTCTTAGGAATACAAAAATATATATCTTGTGAGATAGCAGAGACATTTTCAGAGCGCTCACTGTTGCCATAGTAATCCAACTTTCTAGTTAGTGAGAGAATCCAAGCCTGAGTAATTCAAGTAAAATTTATCTCCTTTATCTCAGCCAGTTGTGTTTGTCAGATGCTTTGTTTTCCAGATCACCATGACAGACATGATACATGTGTTTATATAGTTCAGCTGAAAATAGACCTTTCAATAAACATCTTTTTCGTGTGTAAAAGATATTCGATGTTATTCACGAGTGCCAGCGGATAAGACTTTTGTACTTGTCAGCCTGACGTGAGCGAACACACAAATGTCTGTCTGTCTGAAAAATATTTTTATGCCTCTGTTTTAGCAAAAAGCTGTAGCTGGAGGCATAAATAGCAACATGTTCACAGACCACAGTCTCCTGTTGGTGCTGTTTTGAAGCATTTTGGGTAAAGGGTTGATGTTGAAACAGTAAATACTGGGCTTTGATATATGGATTTAGCTGAAGATGAAAAGAAGACAAACAAACCCCTCTGTGCATGTCTGATCTTTCTCCATGTCTACTCTGTGTGTGAACTTGAAATCATCTTGTTGCCTCTCATCCTCTCACATTGTAGAACTTTGATCAGAGCTTCCCTGCCTCTGGGTAGTCTCTGACAGATTTGCCTATTTCACAAGTTTGACACCACAGCCTTTTCCTCAGTGCTGTACTGTGTGTGTGTGTGTGTGTGTGTTGACCGCTTTGTGTTTTTTTGTTTACATAGTTTTCCCAAGAGCAACCTTCGCAGCCTTGTTGTGACCTCTCCTATAATGTCTGTATGTGTTTATGTGTCTCTGTAGAGTCCGCTGGTGTCCGCTTCGCCCCTGACCCTCACCCAACACAAGACTCACAGCAGGAACCTCCCCCACCCAAACAAGCTTTGCTCCCCCCCAAATTCCTCACTGCTGCATCCACTGAGTCCGGCAGGAGTCCAGCCCCCTCCTCTTCTTCGTCCTCTTCCTCCTCCTCCTCCTCCTCTTCCACCTCCTCCTCCTCGTCCACTGCTGCCGTAGCTATAGCCAAACCGCCGAGGACAGTCTCTCTAATAGTGGACGACCCTCCTCGGCTCTCCCCTGCTGCCGCTTCCTCAGCTGACTCTGACATGCCGCCTCCTGTCCCTCCCCATGCCAAGCAGCCACCTGTCCCTCCACCCAAACCCACTAACCGCAACAGCAACCCTGCAGTGCTTGGTGAGTTTGCCCCCGCCTTCTCCTGCAGTTTGACTGCACACATAAAATTAGCCTCACTGTGTAAACAGATGCTTAGGTCTTTGTGTGTCCTTTTTTTTATTAGTTAAACATTGTCCCAAAAGAAGCTTTGCAGAAGCAAGTATAAACAAACCAGAGTGAAAGTAGTGGAGAAACAGTCAAATTGTGCGGATTTGATTTGCTGGATTTAAACCATCACAGGGCTATGCAACAGCAGAAAAGGTGCTGTTACAGTGTACAGTGTTACTTATGGGGATCATCTATCTTGGGACAAAGATGAGCAGAAAACCCACCCTGACATGAAGTCACGCTTCCTTACTGTACAGAGTGCCTTTTGGGCAACTGAGAGGTACAGTCCGCAAATGTATTCATACCCTTTTATTACAGAAAAGGCAAAATTCACAATAGTCGCTCAAATAACTAGAAACTGAAAAAAGTAATAATAAATGAAAATTTGCTAAATTATAATTTAGTGAAATAAGACATTGCTTTTGAATTGTGGTTGAAAACAATAATTTAATCTCTCCTATCTCAATCATCTTGGACAAATTAGAGCACTTTGCTGATGAGCATTTGGCCAAAATCAAAACACCTGTCAACAAGTGCAGAAGTCTGATTAAAAGTTACAGAAAACACTTGATTACAGTGATTGCCTCAAAGGGTTGTTCAACAAAATATTAGTTTACATGTCCCATAATGCTTGTTTTATGTTTTTTTTTTGTTTGTTTTTTTTAAAATATATATTTCTGTTGAACCACAATTCAAAAGCAATGTCATGATTTTCATAATTTTTTTTATTTATTATTACTTTTGTCAATTTGTTAGCTGCACTTCTTTAATGGGAGGGTATGAATAAATCTGAGGACGACTGTAGGGGTGTACATTCATCGTTAAGTCAATTCGTACGAAATACATGTAAAGATTTGACGTCTTTCCGTACCGTTGTCATAGGTAGGACTATGGAGGGATTAGTGAGATTTTTCTTTCTCAATATTCATGCCAAGTGCTGTGACAGACTCCGTATCGCCGCTGAACTATAGAGATTTAGAAGGCAGTCATTGAAACTACAGAGGAAAGTCGTGAAAAGCTCGGCTTTATGCAGATGTCCTCTGACACAATACGAGCGACAACCAGGCGAGAGCCAATTGTGTTTGTTTTGATTCCCACACAAACAGAAACACAGAGTTGTTGACAGAGCACACATGCAGGGTGCCAATTATAATTTGCTGTGTGGAAATCACTGCTGTGGTAAAGCACTTTCAACAACACGCAACATATATAAAATAGATCAAAAAGAGGTCAGGGACTTGCGTACTTTGGGTTTGTGTGAGTGCAGCATTAGTTTTGAGCTGATACAACAGTAGTGCATTTATGTCCTTGCTTCCAATTAAGGCGCCACCCTTCAAGCTTGGCTTATTCTTGTAGATCTAACAGAAAAAAAAAAAAACATGTTAGATCTACACTGTCGGGATTTATTTCGTATGCTAGGTGTCAAAGTTTTGTGCCCATATCTCTTTCAAACATGATGTTACTATCTGTTGTTTGTGGTTTTGCAGTTGTGACTTTTGGCCAGAAGTAATGGTCTGTGGTTTCTTGCATCAATTAAAGAAGTAAGGAAGACGCTGCAGGTTGTGTAGCGAGAGATTCTATGAAAGTACAGTATGAAAACAGTTATTCTACCATCTTTGAGTCAGAGAAATTAAATTCACTTACTGTCAGGCAAGAGTTTGGAAACTGGTAGTAAAGAAGTAAACACCCATTTTCACCCATGTGTAACAGTAACTAATGAGCTGGCAAGAGTGGCAAGAAAAACTGTGTGAGCTGTTTAAAAGGACCTGTTGCTGGTCATCTGGTCATAAACATTTCATCTTTATAATGCAGGATTTTACTTTGGTTTCTGCAGGACGTAGCTCTGCTTGCAGAGAGAGTGTTTTAGCATTTTCAGGCTTTCTTTTTGAGCTCATCTGTAACAGCTGGGTTTTCTCTCTGCCTGTCATAAATTTATTTTCTCTGTGGCAATTAAGCACAGTACAGAAGCCTTCACGATCTTCTGCAGGTCAAACTGGGGTGATCAAACACTTGTAGAGCTGATTATCTCTGAAAGACTCACTATATACAGCTAGTTGCTAGTCAAGAAACACTAAGGCTACAAATGAGACTTGAAAACTCATTCACTTTACGCATAAATGTGTTCTTCCCTAATATAAATAATATGATTTCCACTTTCCTTCCAACCAATACTGTACCCTTTCTCTTCAGACTGCTGCAGAACTAACCAATGTGCAAGTTCTCACTTAGGAAGAGCTCGCTCAAAGTTCAGTTTGTGGTTTCCTAATTTAATCCAGCCTGCTGGTCTAACTTGATAAATAGGTTGAGACGCTGCCCGTAAGTCTTACAATGGTAGTGAACATCTAGTCATGTCAGACACAATGAGCTTAAGCTATTAACACCCAATTATCTTTTTTGTCGTTATTGAGCACGCCCATTTAACATCCTGGTGCTGGTGGAACAAAAGAATAAAGCTGTAGATTAAAGAACTAGTGGACCCATTACTGGCAGCCGCAAACTCTTAAAAAGTGCTCCCTTGAGCTTCAAATTGGACCTGCACGATGTTCAGGAGGAAATTTTGGATCCATCTTCATTAAGGAATTGCTAGAGTTCTGAAAGCTGTTGTTTGAAATCATTGTCTAGGAGACTTTAAGGTCATTATCTTGCTGCATCAGCCAACCTCTGCTGCACGGTCATCATCTTGTAAGACGACCTGATGATTTGGAAATTAATTTTCCTCTAAATAATGGCTGGCAGTTCAGGCCAAGAGGGGACCAAAGCAACCCAAAAATGTTACGCTGCCTCCACCGTGCTTCCTCCACCGTGCTTCCTCCATGTTGTTGTGGAGTATCTTCTCTATACATTCATGCTGCATATTCCTCTTAAACAATTCGATCTTAGTTTCATCAGACCACAACATCTTTCTTTTCCTATAGTGTTGTGGAGTGTCAAAATGCTCTTTGGTGAACTCGGTGCTCAGATGTGTCTCCCCCCCATTCCTGTTTAATGATTTGCATGTGACTCATGAACAGACATGTTAACCAGATCCAATCATTCCAGTAAGCTGTTGGTTGTTGTTGACTTCTTTTTTTTCACTGTGGGCTAAGAAATATGTAAAGTGTGTAAGATAATGTTTAACCCTTTCCATGCTTATGCCAATCAGCAATACCTACTGGTGAGTCTGTTGAGACTTTTTTTGTGAAGTATGGTTCACATAGGAAGCGATTTATAATGTTTTAGGGTTTTATTATTAAGGTTTATCATCATTAAGACAAAGCAGCTCCAACCCACACCTCCACTCTTACTCATTTCATCTCCAGATAACTGTTGTTGATATCATTTGCTGAGGGCTGCACTTGTTTTTTTCACTACACTGTGAATGTTAATATGATGCATACAAAAATAATACCACAATGATTTGCATGTTGTTATTAAAAAATAGTCTTTGTTTATAATTGTGATTTAGATGAACATATGTTCATATTTCTGCATAGCTGCAGGTAATTCCAAAAGATTTGCTGACTTTACTGTTTACCAACAATTTCCCTGAGGTTTCCACCAAAGGGATCAATAAAATTCTTTTCTTTTCTTTTCTTTTCTTTTCTGTTCTTTTCTTTTCTGTTCTTTTCTTTTCTTTTCTTTTCTTTTCTTTTCTTTTCTTTTCTACCTCAAGCAGTTTTAGCTGTTCTATTTCCGCTGTCATATTTTTACTTTTACTTTTATTGTGGGTTCATTTGTCACAGCAGGTTCTTGTACTCCACCTCTATGAAAACTGCAGAAGCACGTCTAGAAGTAAATAGAACCTAACAATGTCTTTTGTGCAGTATGACACACTTATGATGTCCTAAATCATAAACCATGAGTGTAGACAACAAGCACCTAGTTACCAATAATGCAAGAAACTGGATGCTCCACACACTATACATATAGTACAGTTTACATTTTTACAGCGTCTGCTAACCAGCTGTTTTCTAGCTCTTAGTTAAGTATTGTTGCTCCGTGGGTGTTTTCCAACACATTGCTAGTTGTGCAGTTTCGGTGTCTACAGTCACCAGTCTCTGGAGAGGAGACACGCACCGGCTTGTCTGTGCGCCTTTATGCAACACCGGCAGCGCTTCCCTGGAGGGCAGATAGAAACCGATTGGCTATTGGTGTTTCATATCTTTTGTCCTGGCACGACACAGCTGCTCTTGTTTACAGCCCATCCCAGTACTGTCTGTTTGAAACTCCCATGGTCTCTGTGGCAGCGACACTTTACACTGCCATTTGTTGGGTGGGGGGCTCTACACATATGTTACTGACTTTTATTTCACACCCCACCTTCAAATAGTCTGCATGTTTGTCTGTGCAGAATAGCTGTCTAACATTACATCAGTAGTGAACGTTGTCATTGGAGAGTGTCACTGTGTTAGACACAGATACCTCAATCTCTGTATGCCCTCTGTTTTCAGTTTTTATTTTGCTTTTCTCCAGTGTGTTTAGTTTAAATATTATTAAGATGTGGGTAAATACATCCTAGAACCCCTATGATGTGTTCAGCATAGGCTTAGAACGAGTTTAATGTTCATTCATTAGTCTGATACTGATTTTAGGGAGTTTAGAGGATCAGCTGACAGTAAACAACTTCAAATTGTTGCCTTAATACATAGGGACTGGGACATTTTATATTTGAACAACCCACCTATCTCTGCTTTCTGCTGGACAGACTGTATGAACGTGACATTGCCTCTCCATATGTTGTGTACTGCAATGTCTTGGTAGTTATCAGCAAATACATATGCCAGTGAGAATACATCAGCAGTGATCTGAAACAGTGCCATGGGCATATCTGTGCATAGATGGACCTGGCTGATTACGCTCTGAAGGTGATGGACAAGTTGAAACAAGGAAAAACAGAAATTCTTTGTGCTTTTATTTCCTGAATGTGAACAGTTTGCCATCATATGTACGCAGGAATGTCAGAAAACTTTCATAATGAAACTTTGGGTCAAAGGGAAGTACCGCACTGCGGTAGTATTTTATGCAACCAGGAGTCGTGTTTATCTTCTGCTAAGTTATTTTTCCACTGGAGTTGTTTACCATCTCATGATGGATATATACTCTGCTTCTGGACAGTGCAAAACCAAGACAGACTTTATCTAAAACCACCCTCCTGTATTTATCTCCCAGCTTGGAATGTAAACCCAGCCCCATCCCTGACATCTCCACTCATTTTTGCCAGCTTCCACATTGAACAGGGGCTCTAAGGTCAGACAGCCTTGTTACTGGACCAGCTGGACACGCCAGAGTGAACTTGGCCTCTACCTTTCTTTACCTGTGTACCTGCGCCACAGAGCTGGCCAGACCTGCTCAGGTACCCAGCGGGGCGCCAGATCGCAATCCGCCTCAGTAAAGCTTGCATACTGGTGGTAGAGATTCACCACCTTCATAGCACATGGAATAACTCACCTCCATTTTAACACCAGACCTACATCGCATGTGTTTTGCAGCCATTGAAGCTGTTTTTTTGTTTGTTTGTTTTTTTTAAGCTCAGCTAACATATTCTGATTGCTGAACATTGCATGGAAACTGGAAGGACTTCTTGTGTGTTGGAGTGCAATGAATGTGTTTGTTCATCCCACTGGATGTCTAATAAGGGCTGTCAATAGAGTTGTGTGTTGATGCGTGTGTTACCCTCCGCTGACTCAGCAAGCAGCTCAGCAGCAACACAAACAATTTTTTCTCTCTAAAACTGACATATTTGCTTCATTGCTTGTTTTTGTTAATAAAACTAACTTCACTCTTTCAGATTGATTGTGCATCCTCTCATTTTGACTGTAGGTTTTGTTTGTGATCTTTCTTCTTTTAGAGAAGTACTAATTGCTTTTCTTTCCCTTTGTTTTAACAGCAGAGCTTTCGCAGCCTGGCAGCGGTGTCATTATAGTCCCAGCACCTGCTAAGCGCTCTCCACCAACCCCACCAAAGAGGATGACCCCTGTCACCAAGCGTCATTCTGTGGACCCCTCCCTTCCCAGTCAGGTCCCAGAGTCTTCCAGCACTGACCCTCCAGCTGCCCCTGTACTGGCGCCCCCTGCTGTCTCTAAAGGGGATAACAGTGAGGACAAGACAAATCCAGCAGTGCCTCAGGCCTCCACTGAGCCTCCGCCCTCCCACATACCTCCGTCTCCTCCCAGGGTTCAGTCGCTGCAGCCGCCCAGCACAACCTTGTCTGGGCCTGTGCCCACCGTGCAAACTGATCCTCCCAGCCCCACCACCGAGCCTCCCAGCCAGCCTCCAGCCATCCCTCTACACATCCTCATCCAGAGAGCCCTGGCCAGCCCCGGCCCAACTCAGCCCAACCCAGATGGCTCCCAGAGAGCCCACTCACTACTGTTTGAGTCTCCTCCAGATTTCCTCACAGAGGCTGGGGGAAACTCACGGTACTCTCTTCCCGTCACCATCGAGCCTCTCAGGCTGTAAGTGCCACATATGCTGTACATTATTGTCTTGTGTAAGAAAGCAACTGTGAAGCTGAGACTGAAGGGGAGCAGTTTGTGTCTGCCATTGCTCTCATAGCTGGATAAACTGTTCAGTTAGTTTTTCTTTAAATCTTTGACACTTTAGTAATATAGTACAGCAGTTGATTTAAAAAAATGAACTAATTTTAGTTATTTTACAATAAATCAGATTATTGTGTAAGTATATTTTCAAGGACAAACTACAAAGATGTCGTCGTAACTGTCTCTTAAATGTGAAGATATGCAGCTTCTCTTTGCTATCATAGTAAAGTAAACGTTAAAGTTTTGGACAGTTTAACTGAAAAGAAGACATCTTATGATTCCCCTTGTGTTCTGGGAAACTGTGGCGTGTCTTTTGGCTCTGTTTTCCTTAGAAAAGAGATATAATGATCAAACAAATAATCAAGCAAATCGTTGGTAGTTCTTTCGTTACAGCTTTACAGCCAAGGACTTTAATATGGTTAATATTAAGTGAGAACCTAGTGTGTGTCATGATATTTAATTATAGACTCTGCAAATTGTGAGTGAATCATTAATTATTCTTCCAATTTGTTTAGTTTTAGTTTTGTTTTTTGTTGTATTTTACTCTTTTCTTTTTTCTTGGAATGCAAACATACAACGAGCAAACAAACTGACTTCTGTATATAGAGTGATTTATGCAGCCAAACACAGCCTAATTATATTAATTATCAATATGCAATCATGAGGGCAAGCATCCTTATACATTATTCAATCAGTCAAAACAGGGAGGCATGAAGACATGACAAGTTTTCCTTTATCTAAAGAACCGTGGCTCGATGTGGCCTAATGAGCGTTAGCAGTGGAACCAAAGTAAAGACTGAAAACTTGAGGAAGCTGTTTTAGACATAATGTGTGAACAAATCTGTTACATCAAAGTTACACATCATTGACTTCAAATCAATTCAGGCAGAGGTTATTTTATGGAAACAGATTGGATGCTCTGCAGTTTGTCAAACTCTCATTCATCAATTTATAACATGTACAGTAAATTAGTTAAACCTTGATTTGCAGGGCACTCAGAGCTATCATTTAAAATTGAATGTGGTTATTACTGGATATAATATTAAGAGTGAAGTGTGCTGTTAATCTCTTCAGTAAATAACTGAGCTTTATTTCCTCAGCTGCATACAGTATCAGATCAGAACAACGAGGCAGATTGTGACTACAAGAGACCTCCAGTTTGCTCTCACGCTATAGATGATAGGAGGGAAATCCAGACCCCTGAGCTCCTCCAGTTCTTTAACAGCCGCTGCGTTCCTTCACAGGCCAGAAGACGATGACTTTGACATGGAGGAAGAGATGCGGAAGCTTCAGCCTCAGAGGCCTCCCCGGCAGCCTGAGTTTGAGCCACGCAGCCGGAGAGCTTTGATTGGAGACCCCAGAGTGAGTGTCATCCCCGAGGGCGGAGGCCCCGGGGACAGCGAGGAGGAGTCCGACTCCGACGGCCCCATCCTGTACAGAGACGATGATGAAGATGACGATGAGGAAGGCCCTCCAAGTAAGTTTCACTTGTAAATGTTACTTTCAGGCCCGTTTAAAAATCAAAACTCAATTTTCAATTCATGAAGAGTCCTAGAAATAGTTTTCACCTCAGCTTTCAGCCGGTAATTATAAAATCAAGTCCACATTTGGCTGTCAACTTTGCTTCTCTCATTTCTTGCATGCTGCATTGGCAATGAGAATGGAAATGTTTGTTAAAAGTAGAGGAAATGGTTCCTGTTTTACATAAAATTAACCAGCTTTTGGCATAAAAAGTACTGAATTAAATTTGATCCCTAACCCTTTAAAATGTTATCCAAAGGCACCGCTGCATATACTGCATTTATGATGCACCAAGTAATGCTTGTTTTGATTTAAAACCTTTTACTTGAAAGACCTAATCACATGGCGGGAGCTCCAGAGAGCTTTGTGATATATGACAGTTACTGGTCAGAGGAATAAAAAGGGCACCAGGCTCTATGGAGGACAAAAACAAGCCATAGCTCCAGCAACTGAATGAAAAATGCCTTTTACTATAATGTGTATTTTCTCATGAAATGTAATAAAAGAATGAAGATAATTAGTTTCTTTGAAACATTTTCAACCTTGAGAATAGTTTGAAGAAACTATTTTAATATTGGCTGAGCAGAAATGCCAAACACATTCTTGTTCCAGCTTGTCAAACATTAACATTCTCTCTGCTTTTCTACGTCTTTGCTTGTCTATGTGTTGTCAAACAGATCCATACAATCCATTGTATTATAACCTTGTCAAACGTAGATGTCGAACAAAAGCATCACAACTCACTGACACTGCCACAGACAACGATGAATGAGTTCCTCCTACTCCGACAGCATCTTGAGAAGCTCCAGAATTTGCAAAAGAAACCAAATACTGCACGTTTATATTGGTTTTGTTCAAGTGTTTACTTTTGTCTTGAACACTAATGTGCTATGTGTGAGTGAAAACACAACACATTGAAAGTGGCTAGTTTCTATTTCTTTACATGTGATATAATATCACCATCCTCATGGTATATTTTTTAGATTTCTGTATATTCTACTTTCGTTTCAGTCAAAAGTTTAGACACACCGACTCATCCAAGGGTTGTTTTTTTATTTTAAATCATTTATACTATTTTCTACATTGTTAACAAAACCAAAGACATCCAAGCTCTGAAATAACACCTGGAATTATGTGTGCAGTGGTTCCTTTTAAACAGGGCTTCATGGTGGAAATGTTGCAAATAATCTCTTCCCAGCAGTTGATGTTGACGTGTGTGTGCTGCCTGAACTCTGGACAGTATTAAAGTCAGCTTTAATTTTAACTGCTACTACTCGGTGATTTCTGAGGCTCGTAACCGTTGAACTGATGCTCTGCAGCAGCGTGAACTCTTGGTCTTCTTTTCTTGGACACCCACTTTCATTACATCTTTGAAAGAACTTTTAAAATTGTGGATTTTTTTCCTGGACTGATTGACCTTTATCTCCCTTATCTTCACCTTAAGTAATGTTGTCTCTTTACTTAGTTGTGTGCTTCCTGCCAAATATAGATTACTAACAGAACTGATGGTCTCTAACACACTAAGATCAGAAATTTTTGACAAGAGTGTTTTTGAAGAGTCTAAAACATTTTTTAAAAATTGCTTTTTCCCCTACATAACTCAGTTTGCCTTATTTCATGGATTTGATGTTTTCATACTTGTTCTACACTGTAAAAACAAAAAGTGATAAAAGTTAAGACAAATTTTTAAACGAGTAGGTTTTTCTAGACCTTCGGCTGCTACTGTATCCTGCAAACAGATGCACGTGTATCTATGCAGCAGATCTGATAAACAAATTAATTCTTAGACCAGAATGATATTGCCAATAGATGATTATTCACGAAACTTTCAGGAAGTGCTTTATTTAAGGTTAAATTGAGTTTAAAAGTTACTTCTGTCACAAGCCTAATCTATTAAAGTTCACTTCCATGAACTTAAATCGAATTTCTGGGTGAAAGCAGTGGATTGTTTTCTGCTCATTAAAACTTTGCTTTCACACTGAGCACCTCCAAGTATAAAGTAGTCTTTTGTGTGGTTTACAACACTCTTGAATTGATGCATTATGAAAATATAGCACAGCTGTCAGACAGTTAAGTGCATTCAGCATCATTTCAGCACCAGGGACAGCTGGCATTGGGAGGCTCTTAGTGGTGTGCGTGCATCTGCTCACATTGCTGTATCATTATTGTGTCGATAAGTAGGGGCATTCATAGAGGCACTCTCAGAAAATGCTCTCAACTTTTAAGATCAGACATTATCAAGAAGTAGGACTTTGCTACTGAACACTTTTCCCACCACAAAGAGCATACCAACGGCAATGCACTAAAACGATCAGCTTTTCTGTTCACCTAAGTACGTGCAGTCAAGTCTGTCTGTATGAACACATTGGTTGTGTGTGTCACCAGGTGGGCTGGCGAGCCGTGTGAAGAGGAAGGATACCTTGGCCCTGAAGCTGGAGAGACAGGAGAGACAAGAGAGAGAGGAGCGGGAGGCTCAGGGGAGCCAAGACGGCATGAGCTGGCAAAACAGAGAGCAGTGGGTGGCGGTGAGGAACAAGATCGGCACCGCGCTGACGAGGTAAAGGACTCTCATCACGTCAGGTTCTAAGGTTTTAAACACTAAAGTAAAGGGAACAGTTAGTTTATACAATAGTGCCATGAACAGTTTATGTTCATCAGTAGCCCTCTGTAGCCCAAACAGTTTCCAGGTGTTTTTGTCACGTTTTCCTCATTGTGGACTCCTGTTTCTACTGCAGTAGAAAGTCCTACACCTGTGTGGAAACAGAACAATCAAGGCCAGAAGTAAAGAGAACTTAATATCTTCTGTGCAGTGTGACGTTATAATGCAACAGAAAAAAAAGGAAATTTATATTATAGCCATTATCTATACACCACTTAATCCTCACTAGGGTCACAGGGGGGCTGGAGCCTTACCCAGCCGACTTAGGGTGAAGGCAAGGGACACCCTGGACAGGTCACCAGTCTATCACAGGACTACACTTAGAGACAGACAACCAAGCACACTCACATTCACACCTACAGACAATTTACAATCACCAATTAACCTCAGCATGTTTTTGGACTGTGTGGGAGGAAGCCGGAGAACCCGGAGCACCTCCGCTAAACGGGGAGAACATGCAAACTCCATGCAGAAAGATTCTGGTGCCCCTACCGGGACGCGAACCGGCAACCTTGTTGCTGCGATTCAACAGTGCTACCAACTGCACCACCCTGCAGCCCTATTAGGATATATTTTAATGTTATTTATTTATTTTACAAAATAGGAAAAATCATCATGTGCACCATTTCAGTACTAAAACTGACAATATGGTCAATTACACAATACAGCTATTTATTAACCTTTTTAAAACTTTTTAAGACATATAGAATAAGGCGATTTTGATATCATGCTTTTACGTTTATATTTTGTACGCTTCTTAATTGAAACCAAATGTCACTCATGACTTCATGTACCATCGGAAAGTTGAAAATCCGACAGTTCTTTTTTTTTTTTTTTTTAAAGATAACATACCTTTCTAACCTGCCAGCGTGCTGCAGTCTTCGTTCAAGCTTGCACAGGGAAGGGGAGATGGGTAGGAAAGGGGCAGTGTGAGAGAGAGAGGGATGGTAAAGTTGGCTCATGCTAACTATCTAAATAGACGAGCAATTTTTATTTGTTTGTTTGGTTGTTTGTTTGAAAGTTATTTGAGAACTGGTTCTCATTTTCAATACCGACCTGATCAAGAGGCGGCCTGCTAACAAGACGAGCAACAAAAACAGATTACAGCAAATCACACAATGTTCCAGAACAAATTATGCCAAGACTTGTAAAAACAGGCGCAGTGGTCCTGAAGTGTTACTCTTGCTGATTTTGTTAAAAGACAAGAACGGTGCATATGAGGTGAGTTTTAGGGATTGTTGCAAAGAGTTCCAGTCATTAGCGGCAGAAAACTGGAATGAGGATCGATTGAGAGCGGTACGGAATATCAACATATCATACATATTAAACATCAACAATCTTTCTCCAGAGTTGCAGACTCAACATTTAACTTCACACAAAGCACAGTAAATGAAAAAGAAAAATCAATCTCTGCCTGCAGTTCCCCTACAGTCTGACTGATTAGATCCATAATTTCTAATGTAATTCATCCAGTTTGAGAGGCTCTTCTTCCACCTCAAGGATACAGTCCAATCATATGTTAAGTTTTCCATTTAACTGATGGTTTGGAGATGAAATGGGTTTCTTTTGGATTGATTCATATCAGCATTAAAAAATGCTTCATCTGAAGTGCTCTCTGCTTACAGGCGGCTGAGTCAGAGACCGTCAGCAGAGGAGCTGGAGCAGAGGAACATTCTTCAAGGTGAGACTCTCCCTCCATCTATCACTCTCTCCATCATTCAGTTTCTCATTCAGGTGTGTTTATTTGCATTCCATTCATCTGCACCTCAAGGTTTTCATTTTCCTCATCTTTTCAGAAATCCATAGACTGCATTAGTCATCCATCTGCTGGTTAATGCATTTTTTTTTCAAGTCTTTTTGCCTCAGTCATACTGACTGTCACTAAACACGCACAAGTTTGTACATTATCGGTGCTGAGGTCACTTCATTAAGATTTTCTGTCTGATTTTAATAATAGTGCAATTCCAAAGGCGCCCACACCCCCAACCATGAAGTGGTATTTATGAAAAGAATGTGCAGCACAATGTCTAGACTTCACATGGGACTCATTTTTCTGTGAGAGACTAAAACATACACGTGTCTAATATTCATTTAGGCCATTTCACTGAGTGTGTTTACATTTTTTTGAAGACTATTTTACTGTTAGCTCTATAAATTAAATTATTGATTAGCTTCCTGACATGTGATGACAATGATTGAGGTTAAAATATAAGTACCAACGATGAAACATGACTAATGTGTTCCTGACACTGTAACAAGTGCAGCTGTCTCTAATCATTGACGTTCGTAAACAAAAAAATCATCCTTGCTCATCAGATTGACTTTGGAGGTGGGCAGTGACTGTTAACTTTGGTTGTTTGATTGGTCACGTTGAACAGCCATAGTCTGGTCTCTCTGATATTCTGACAACGGTGGAAGAAACACTCTGATTCTGTATTTAAGTGAAAGTGACAGTAGCACTGCAGTGTAGAAACATTCTGTTACAAGTAAAGGTCCTGCGTTTGAATTACTCAAGTAAAAGTACAAGAGTATGAGCATCAAAATATACTTAAAGTACCAAGAGTGTAAGTCATGATTGTGCAGAATATCCATTTTTAGAATAATGATATTATGTGTTCATCACTTTATGTTGCAGCTGGTAGATGAAATTGTAATAATTACTGTTCTGTGGTTTTCATCTTCATCTAATAATAAAGCTTCACTGCAGGAATTTCCAACACTAACATCATAATTTACTTGTTGATTATATTTTGTATAATTAATCTGAATATTCAAACTAATTAGCAACTCATATTGTCAAATACATGTAGAGTAAAAAGTACAATATCAGCTTTTTGAACTGTAGTGGTTGCAGGACTTCATTTTTGCATGTGGAGCAGAAATGCTCCCTTACAAGGATGGTCTTCTGTCCACAGACACTGTTCTCGTATCATGTGCGTGCACCTGCGTTTTGTGTGCACAGGTTTTGAAATTAATTAAATGCCATACTAGAGTAATTGAAATGCTGTGGACTGGAGGAGTTACATTGTTTGCAACTGAGTTTTGGTTGGTGACAAAAACAAAGCCAGGCACTGGAAAAGTGATTTGAAGAAGAGCCCTGGAAACAGTCCATCTGTCCACAGCTCTAGTAATCCTAAAGCCGAACTTGTGTGGATTTGATTGGTTAAGTCTGTCGGTCTGAGGTACTTGCATTGTAGTGTACAATTCCTTAATCCGTCGGCTGTAATTAAAACGTGCACAAGCCTTCAAAGGACTGTGTACAAATCCCTACTCGTGGTTAAAAACTAATGCGAATCCGTACTGGTGAAGAAAATTCATATTCAACAGTTGATTGGGGTAGTTTCTATGTGGAGTGGGAATTAGGCTTCTGCACAACAGTTCACAGAAGCTTGCAGAAGCATGTGTATGCAACAAGGCAGAGGTAAGCCATCAGCTATGAAATGTGGAAATGATGGGCTTAGCCTTCAGGTTTGAAAAGGGAAGCCAACACAGAAGTGCTTTAAACCTGCATTCTTTCTAACATCCAGCAGGGGGTGACTCCTCTGGTTGCAGAAAGAATTCAGATTGTATGTAAGTTTATGAGAAAATTGGCCTAGATCTCCACTGATCGGTTACCTCAATAAGCATGTTCGTCTTGAGTTTATGGTGTCTATCACAAGTTTTAAGCCTCCTTCAATACAGCATGGTGTTTATTTCTGAAAGTATGGTTTCATTTAGACTCTTTTACTTTAGACTCGTCTCTTTTACTCTAAAATTTAGAGTAAACGAGACGATGAATCAGGGTATGTTTTAGGGTGAGGCCACCTTGTGATTGACAGGTTACTAACATGTCTCTGTACGTTGTGTTTCCAGTCACATCCACTGTTCATTTGTTACATCTGCTTTCAAAAGATCATGGTGTTGATGACCAAATTCCAGACTTGAGGCTTCACAATGATCGGCCACAAACCAATGGTTTACGTCATGGTTGCTGCATCCTTCTTTTATGTACAGTCTATGAATCTGACATTCCTGTAATCATTAACTTTAAGTCAAAGTGACTGACTTGTTCTACTGTACATGTTGGGAAACCAGCATTCAGCAACATAGAATGTGCTTTCTCCCATCTCGATGAGCAGCTATATTTAACTTTCTCTTTAGTGAAACTCAAAATTAAGTTTCCTCATTGCTCTAAAAGTGAGACACTTTCCCTCTTGCCATTGTTTTGGCTGCATCAGTTGGCTAAAGTTGCACTTGTGCCAGTCGTCCGGAGCATTTAGAAAGCTGAATGAGATGTTTAAATTCAGTACGATCCTGTTTTCCCTCACCAGACTCCAGCTAGCATATTCAGGTTTCACAAAACCAGGACAAGACTTTAGCCAGGTTCCTGAACTTAGAAAACACATGAAGAGGGTCATTTAAACCTGATCCTGACCCAACTTCGAATTTGCAGCACACTGTGGTGGAATATGGCCGCAGCATCACTGTGATGCCAAGTCGGATTCCAAAACCAAGTATGAACATAATACTCCTCAGAATCTGTCAACACGTTTTGATCCAGGACTCATACCGCCCCTCTGCATCTCGCTTGTCCTCAAACGACTTGGCCAAGACGACACTCCTGCGCCACACTAAAAACAATGCAGCACCTTGTGCAGAGCCAGGCAGTGATTAAGGTTTCCCGTTACGGCAGCGTGCCGACAGCAGCTCAGGTGAAATGTACCTGACTGGCTGCAGTGTTTCGCTCTCTCATGGAATGTGCTCTCCTCCTGCAGCCAAGAATGAAGCAGATCGGCGAATGGAGAGATGCGAGATCAAACGGAGACTCACCAGAAAGGTCAGGATGCAACAAAGAAACTGTGTGATACATTTGACAGTTATTATTATTGTTAATATGATCCAGAAACTGACTGCACCCCTGTTCACTTCACCAACAGCTGTCTCAGAGACCCACAGTGGCCGAACTTCAGGCCAGAAAGATCCTGCGTTTCCACGAGTATGTGGAGTGCACGCATGCCCACGACTACGACCGGCGAGCAGACAAACCGTGGACCAAGCTCACTCCTGCCGACAAGGTGAGAATCAACCTCATCCTCACACATGAAAACCTCTCCGGCACTCGCAGTGCTCCTGCGGCTCGGATCTTCTTAGCAGGAGAGAGCTTAAGCCCTGCGCATTTTAACAGCAGTGTCTTTCACTTTGGTCAACTCTGAGAGGATTTGCATTCCAAGCAGATTCAGTATCAAGGAAAAATCCCAGGAATGCAACATAGCCGCTGCTTAATGACAGGGCCGGGGTTTACCAAGCGAATTACCTGGTCCGCTGAAGCTCAGAAAATATATAGTCACAGAAACCATAAGCATGTTAGAATGTGGAGAACATGTGGGGAGAGACATGTTTTTAAGTGCATGTTGATATCCTACAAATCAGAGTTTGTTGTGGAATATGAACAGTGGAAAAAATATTCTTTGATCACAATACTTCCTTTCTTCTTTTGTGCCATGCTGTAAACGGATAAAAGCCATTCCCACTGAAGTGCCGTTTCTTTCATGTCTTTTTCTCTCAGGCTGCCATCCGCAAGGAGTTAAATGAATTCAAGAGTTCAGAGATGGAGGTTCACGAAGATAGCAGGATCTATACCCGGTCAGGCTCGTATACAGCTCTCATTAATAATTCATCCCAGCTGTTCTTCAGGTTTATTCAGCAGAGTCATCAATACTTTATTAGCGCTAGTTTGTCTTATGGAGATTTCTTTCCCTGTTTACAGTGATGTGACCTTTTAACCTCCATCTCTTTCCTCCAGGTTCCATCGGCCTTAGCTGTCCACGTTGACCAGTAAAGCACTTAGACTGGGAGGAACTGGGAGGCACATCCTCCACCCTGCCCACAGCGAACCGAACACGTGGCTCCATTTGGTCCATTTTCACCCACTGCCTGCTGACCTGCTCCGAGACAGCGCAGACAAATGGAACCGAAGCAAACGGAGCCGCAGATCAGTTCAGCCGCCTCTCATATCGTGGAGTTCGAGACAGAAGGAGTGTGTCGATGCATCCCTGGTGGAGGTGCCCAGTGCCAACGCTAAAAAGATGACCCATCCACCCCTCTGGTGGGGGCTTTGAAAGACTTGAAAGGAGGGTTATCACATGGTCTCCTTCAGGGGAAACCACTCTCTCATGCCTTTACCTGCCTTCATGTATATATTCTCCCTTCCCTGCAGAACAGAAAGACTATGCACATCATAAAGATCTTTGCGGTTCATATCAGCACTGTTGGTGATAAACTAATCCAGTTCAAACACTGTGTATACCCAAAGGTGCCCCACAGCACCTGCCTTACTCCACACACGAACTAACATATGCACCTAATTTAAGGCTCAGACAAAATGTGAAAGACGTAGTTAACACTCAGTTGTAGCTTCGCTTGAATCAGCTAAACTCAGAAGCACTGATTCCTGAACCCCTTCTATCCTAAAGTGTGCATTTTTACTGTATTCTGTCGATCATTTAGGTGATTCTCGTGGAGCACATATGGCTAGATTATTTTCTGATAAGGCACCTTACGTTCCTTAATTGGATGTATAGAAAATTGACAAGTTCGAGCCTCTAATTCTGTGTTTATAATGAATTATTCAAAGCAGGAAAATGTACATATTTTTATTTTCCTGGCCATTTTATGGTACTTTATATATGCAAGTCGATTGCTGGCTGCAATTGTATAGATCAGTTATGTAGATTTAATTGACTTTATAATGTAAACTACTGACATGTAATGCTGACATGTTTTAATTGTAAAGTATGTTATTTCCCAATAGTAATGGTACAGAATATTTTCTTCTTTTTTTTTTTGATACAGAGACCTTGAAACTGTTTTTGCAAACACACTGAATAACTGAACAATCCACTCAGAAATTAAAATACAATGTGATTTTCATTTCAATCCAGCCTGTGTTATTGCCATTTTGTAATTATTGTCTAATGATTTGGAGGGAACAGTAAGTATTTGGCCTTTTCAACTGACCAGATGATGGCACTGTTATATAAACGGATCCACATCTCTGTGCCTAAACAGACAAAAAACACAAGAATCGTTTCTTCCCTCAGAGCCGTGGACTAGTGTGTGGTTTGATTTCTTCAGAAGAGCAGCTGACTTGTCTTTGTCTCTTTTACGTCCCCCGTGATGCCTGTTGGCACTAAATAGACGTGGAGTCAGCAGGGAGGCAGCTCTGCTCCACTTAGACAGCAACAAAGTGTGAGGGGGATTATCAGCGTGCAGTGATGAGAGTTTAATCTGAGCTGCTGTTTTCTCGTAGATTTAGAATCAAAAGGCCGCGGTACGGTAGATCTCGCTGCATGTTTTCAGGTGCACAAAGTTACATCGTTAATAAGATTATAATGGCTAATCAGTAACACCTTCACCTTCAGCAACGGGTATTTGTGGAGAAATGTAAAAGCAGCAAAGACTGAGAAGAAATCCCCGCAGCAGAACGTTCGTTAACACTGAAACGCATGAATGTTTTACAAAGCATCATCTTAATACCATTACTAATGCAAGATGTAAAAAAAAAAACCCAACAGTAATAATCCCCTCAAAACATACCGTTAAGCCCAGACTTATTCATACCAATGCCAAATTTGAATTTTATGTGACCAATAGATTTCTTTTGGCTGGAGGTGACATAAACAAGTGACACAAGGTCATTTCTAGCATATTCAAGAGCAGTCTAATACACTGGAAACTAAGAACTGCTGATGAAGTAGATTTCTAGTTAGTTAGTTCCAAGTCGTTTGTAAAACCGAAAAGCTGACAGAGTTTATTAGTTTCCATCACATTGTGGCTGCTCACAACACGGAGACATGCTGTGAAGCCATATTTAAGTGTTTTTCTGGTGCCAGTGGCCACAGTGTAAGAGAATCAAAAAGAAGCTTCTGCACTGAAAAAAAATCCTATAGACATGGCAGGAAGCATGCTACCAAGCAACTTCTAATAACTTGTTGAACTGTAAACTAAATTTTATAGTTCATCCTACATCCACCCAACCGGTGGAGGCAGATGGCCGTCCCTCCCTGAGCCTGGTTCTGTCTGTCTGCAGCGTGGCGGCCTACAGGGACTGAATGGCTTCTTATTTTGGAGCTTGGCTCAAGCGGACCTTCAAGAAACTGCAGTTTTTGTACTTCAGTACTGGCTTCATTTTTCAGCCCTGAAGGATCTATCATATGCAAATTTGACACAACCAGGCTTTCTTTCTGTAGCCGGCTCGACAAA
>NW_007578062.1:0-6284 GCF_000690725.1 Stegastes partitus | reverse complement strand
CACCTGCCTGTACATCCTCCACTCCCATCATTAAGGATCAATATTAAGACTGCAGCTTGAATGATTACATCCTGGACAGACGCTCTGATGCTCTGATGAGACGGACTCAGCGCAGTGCTTTGAAGCCTGTCACAGACACCTCTGTGTGTGGACTTTATCAGGACACCTCCGACTGTGGCTTTGATAAGGCGTCTGCAGTCTTTTACAGGCTGGCTTAAATGAATTCAGTAATTACATTAACTTTGAGCATGTGGGTCCTCATCAACAGATTGTCATCTTTAAATTAGTTAGCCAGTCACCACACTGTCTGTTTCCACAGTGGAGCTTGTGCCGGACTAATTAAAGCTGCTGGCATCTTAGCCGGAAGCTTAAGATCAGCCTAAGAGGAAGGAAAACTATTTTTATTAGTCCTGCCCTTTTTTTATTGTGACTTTTAGCAAAACAGTGCAGGTGATTGAAATATCTTCACTACTTTTCGCAGATTTTCATTGTCCCCAGTGGATGAATCCACCTGACCTTTCCTGTAACTCCACCAAGCAGTTGACATCTATGGTTCTGACCATGACTATGGCACTGCTCATGGTCCCCAAAGGATGAATTCTGTACATTAGTGGGTTTTTTTCGGGAGCATAATGAGGCTGATATTTGTGGTTTTCAGAGTGAAATGTCTTGACAATGATTGGATGGATTTCCATGAAGTTCAGTCCAAACATTTACGTTACTTTAAGTTGAATTTTGATGACTTTTCATCGATAATCACCAGGTCAAAAGATAAACTAGTCAAGTAGTGTGCTTTATAAGCTCATGACATCAGCCTCAGCTGTATGTTGTGATAAAGGCTAATGTTAGCATGCTAAACATCACACCTGCTACACATAAGCAGCTGGCCGGACCACCACCACCACTACTCCTAAATCTCTCCTGCTGTGTTCAGGTTGTCCTCTTGCTGAACACTCACAGGGGAACCGGCTGTACATTTCAGACACGACTTGGATGTAACACTGCTACAGAAGTTGTGCACTGGATATTACCTCTGTCACACAAACAAACTTCAGACTGTCTGGACCGCATTGGAGGTCATGGTAACTACATCATTGCTAGTTTGGGATACTTTGATGTATTTCTCCACATGAATGTAATGAAGCAAATCTGTGCACACATAACTGAGTTAGCTGTACGTTAGCTCTTAACGGTATTGTTAGAAATAAGAATAAGCACGAAGAATCACTGGATGGTAAAATGAACGTATAAATTTACAAGATCAACATCAGCATCCTTTCTTGCATCATTTGCTGTAATTGCTCTGTTTACCGCAATAATTGTTGATGTTCTTCGTAGCTCTCCATTGTAACAACCTGTTCCTCTTCACTGAAGAAGGCAGCGCACAATATGACCATATTGTGTGTAAGAAGAGTCACATAATGCGTTAAACACCCCCCTTTTACATGAGTGTGCTCAGAGACTGAAGACGAAAATCTGGTTTAACAAAGAAAGCTAATAAGCATCATCATATATCCAGTATCTCTGAAGGGGGTTTTAGATTTTGTTGAGTTGGCGACAGAAAGAAAGCCTGGTTGTGTCAAATGTGCACGTGGTGGATCCCTCAGGGCCGAAAAATAAAGCCAACACTGAAGTACAAAAACTGCAGCATCTTGAAGGTTCACTTGAGGCTTGAGGCTCCAAAAGCCGCTCAGTCCCTATAGGCCGCCATGTTACAGCAGAAGTACGAGGTGTGTCAGAAAGGTTCCAGGACTGGTGTCACAAAAGATATATTTCAAATCCAAACTACAAACTACAAGTTTTCCCCTTCGAAGTAATCCCCCTGGAGTCTAACACTTTCCCAGCCTTCTCTATACCACACTGCAATGCACTCCTGGAAGGATTCTTTAGGGATCCTCCGCAGCTCTGTCGTCACAGCCATCTTGATATGGTCTTCAAAACAGGTCCCCCTGATGACCCCCTTGAGCTTGGGGAAGAGGAAAAAATCTGACGGAGCCAGGTGGGGTGAGCAGGGAGGTTGCTCCATCACGGAGATGTTCTTCTCAGCCAGGAACTGTTGGATGCTCAGGGCATTGTGAGCAGGAGCGTTGTCATGGTGAAGCAGCCACGACTTGTCCTGTCACAACTCTCACCTCTTCTCGCGTACTGAACGAAGCAAACGGATCTCTTTGTAGACGTGCTGGTTGATCGTCTGAAGGGGAAAACTTGTAGTTTGTAGTTTGGGTTTGAAATATATAATTTGTGACACCAGTCCTGGAACTTTTCTGACACACCTCATATGTCTACAGCCGGATCTCTGTAGCTAACTTCCTTGTTCATGACAACTGCACAAGAGTGGTACATTTTTATGAAACTCATCTGTATAAATTTGTACTGTGGCTATGTTGTAATCCACCTATGTGAGACTGCAGATGTGACTGTACAACTTTTTGTTTTGTTTTTTTAAGCAGCAGAAGCCTGTTGTTGACGCCGCAATTCACGTATTTCATAAGTGAGCTGATTAATAATGTGTTACAAGTGCTTTTTGCAGCAATTGTGCGATCAGCCGTTTCCAGTTTGCAGTCCTTACAGAGCAGCACATTGTCGCTTTTTGAAAACATCCCAGAAGGTTCTATTAGTTGCAGTTTGTTCTACAGGGGAATCCACGCTGTTATAATCAGGACATTACGTCACTGAGTCACCACAGAATGCCATTTGATATAATAAGAACCACTCATCCAAACTATTTCAGACTTAACATTGCACTTCCTCAGTTCCCCGGCAGTACACTTGTCCAATTTGAAGTAAATAAATTGGATAAGCAGACAAACACACACACATTTTTAGCAGCAGTAATACTTTGCAAACACTTACATTAGAACTAGCCGAGTTTTGAACTTATAAACATCTGATGCAACTGGCTCCAGAACATGTTTGTTAGCTTGCTGACTGCAGATGCATTAAAAGAACTAGAACTCAGGCTTGCTGTGAGTTTGCAGCAGCATAAAGTCAGTGGGCTGAGGGGGCAGTGAGGGGCAAAAGAAAAGCCAGGAGCTAGAAAACTCTTTTTGGTTCATGTGCTCGGTGAGGAATTTGAATTAAAGTGACCAGGCGCCACTCAAACACATGAGAGCTCTAAACATCGCTGTAGACCGTTAGTGGAGTTATACTGTCCTGTTTTCAGCAGTGGAAAATACAGGAAACAACAACAGATCGGAGAATCCTAATTTTATGACAAAGTCTTAAAATGAATGCCTTCATCAATCAGTAACAGCATTATGATTCCCAGCTTTAATTTTGCATCAACAACTCAGCTTTTAAACTTTAATTATTTCCCACAAATATCAACGTGTTGTAATGCAAAACAAAACTTCTGTCTACATGAGTGTGTTCTCTCATCTCTACAAAGCAACAAACACTCTTCTTGTGTTCTCAGATATCAGGCCTGTGCGAATATATAACGCCACGAATCCCAAACACTGACTGTTTATTGGAGAGTTATTCTGTTCGTGTCGGAAGGAAGAAAAAAAAAAAGAAGAAACAAACGAGCTGAAGTCGACTTCATCGTGGATATGAGCGCTGAATATTTATGACTGCACAGGGGGCATGAAAATTTTATGTCCAATTTGTCTTCCTGGGGTAATCGAAAGCACCGGGTTTCTGTGGCAGGCAGCTACATTTAAATAAGAAACCTCCATCCGGGGCTATTCAGGATCACACCACAACTTCCCATCGCAGTCCTTAACATGAGCACATCCTTATTGGATTATATTCCAACGCAACCTTTGGGATTTTACATATTGAACAGATTAATTAACCTTCATCAATTCCCAGGTTCTCACAGTGAAAAACCAACCCATCACCTTGTGCCAACGCTGCTGATGAAGCACAAATGAAACAAGCGACCATGTAGAAGAGGGAGGTTACAAACCCAGGAGGGATTCCAGGCAGCCGCTCCTCGGGGGAACACTGGGGAGCCGATGCGAGACTGTAATTACATTCTGTGAACATAACAAAGCCCGGTGCCACTCTTCATCGCCCCGCTGACGCTTACAGCGCCCGCATAGATGTGGATCATTGGAAGAATGCGTTCTGCCAGATGATGAGGTGCTTTGTGGTTGGTGCGTGGATGGAAGGAAAGCAGGCAATGGAACATCAGCCCATCAATTTTTAAACGTGTCCCACCCAGCGGGGGATCCGGGTCCCCTACGAAGGCCACGTGGTTCTGCCCGGTATGTAATTTGCAGGAAGGTCAGGATGAAGAAATTTCACTGGAGCCTTTGTGGCGCTATTACGACGCCCGCTGACATCGAATCACACCAACTTCACAGCCGTGAATAAAGTTTAAAGGCTTCAAAGTGATCTGTGGTGTAGGATGGAGCGGTCCGTTATTCCCAATAACAGGCAGAGAGATCAAATTACTGCACCGCCTTGATATGGCAGTTAAAACGCTGTTTCTCAACATATATAGTACAACCTGAAGAGTTTCCTCACCATTCCCCAATCAGTGCCCACTCACATCGTGCATTAACTCAGTCCTAAGATGTGAAAGTGCTCGTCTGGCAGGTTCACACTCTGAGTGGCAGCTATATGTACAGTATTACACAGACTCGGTCACAGTTTGTCCTCTGCAGAGAAACTCTTTCACTTGAAGTCCTGCACTTGTTGCCATTTAAACCTCATCTTTGTGTCTAGCGGTGTTCGGAAGTTTTTGTCCATGTAAATGATCCCTTCCTGTCCTAAAAATGGCTCCGATGTGACTCCACATTGTTGCTTAGATAGTCCCCGCCTCTCTCTCCAGACATGCCACCACCGCTCGCTCTTCAAGAATCTCGTGCGATTCCTGACTTGGCTTCTCCTGTATGACTTGGTTTACACTGTATTGTGTACCACAGGTAGAATTAAGATGGAAAATAGAAGTAATAACAACAAACTTTATTTCTATGGCACTTTGCAAACTGTTTCACAAAAAAAGTGCAACAACACACCAGAATGTGTAAATAAACTGATGATTTTCTATGCGCAAAGAAATATTCAAACTGGAATTGTGCTCAGTTTGAACAGAGTCGTCCTATACAGATAATAACATGAAAATAATTTTAAAATAACGTTAGCCTCATAGCATAATTACCTAAGTCATTTTTTTGGTCAAATTGAGATATTTGCCTAACTTTACTCTCCTATCACTTCTGCATCATCCTGTCTTTCTACCTGTCATTGGCCAATCACATCTGGTTGAATGTACTGTTAAAAAAATCAATAATCAATACCAATGTCATTTCTAAAAATTGTGTTTTTTCTCATTTCCCAAAAACATGAAAATATGACTTAGGCAAGTATGCTATGAGGCTAACGATACGTATTTATTATTTGATATTTTAACATCCATGGCTCACCTGTGTTACTTGCCTCCACAGTATTTATCAAAAGCTATTTATTACACATAATCTGCCCTGAAGGTAATGTGATGAAAATTCTTGAAGCTACACAAGGTGGTGCTTCACTTCTCTGTACATTCATTAGCTGTAATTATGGTGAAGCTGATCAATCAAACCTCGCCCCTCATGTTAACAGGTAACAGGATGAATCCACCAGCAGAGTTTCAACTTTAATGTGCAACTTATGTTGGATGTTATACACCAGCAAAGCTATAAAAAAAAGAAGAATAGAGAGAAAGAGATTTGTAGAATACATTTTCTAGCTTCACTAAATACCACAAACTATTATGATCACAGTAACCTGAGAGAGCAAAGATGCCTTCCACCCAAAATGAGGCTGTTGTGGTTGAGTGGACCTTTGGTCCTAATAAATTCCCAGTCGTTCAGCTTTGTGAGAGCTCTAAAGTGTAGAGTGAAGGGAAAAAAAACAACAAAGGTTATCTCAGGGATATTACCAAAATGTCCTGCTTCAGCTGTGCACAGCAGAACAACAGGATTTTTTTAAAAAGCACATCGCCTGTCCCCTGGTCAGAGAGGATTCTTTTAGGACAACCTTGTCTGAATCTAACAGTGTCTCACTTCAGCTGCCAATTTTGTTCTCAATGGGGAAGCCTCAGCCTGTTCTGCAAAGTAATCTAAGTTATACTGGAAGCCAGCCACACTTTTTTGGGAAGAGGTTCTTTCAGATAAGAGCCTCTTTCCTAAAAAGCTGGTATAATAACAACATGCAACTGAATCCATCTGCCTTCATACGCTCTAATGGATGTGCAGGAGTGTTTCCAAGCTTCTGGAATTCAACACAAACTATCTGTTAACACACTTATTTTGCTCGGACAGATATGTTTCCACAGAAGTTAATCAGTTCTT
>NW_007578061.1:418827-513718 GCF_000690725.1 Stegastes partitus | reverse complement strand
TTCTACAAACAAGGCTACAAGTGTAAAGGTAAGAGACTAATTCATTGAGATTCTGTTCCGCGTCTGCTGCACAGATGTACTTGTTCCACATGCGAGGATGCTGCCTTCAAAGCATTAGCGAATCTTTTTGATGCCTTCGATTCTCGCCCATCACACACACACACACACAGACACACACACACACACACACACACACACACACACAGACACAGCCCGTCTGCAGACAAATATCCACATATTTTGGAGTGCTAAGTAAATGTCATCGGCGCAGAAGTCATGGCAAATACATCGCACTATTTTACTCTGTCCACATGCAAAGCTGGATCAGCCCCATCAGCTCCACATACAATAGACAATTATTTGCCCTTTCAGGTCTCCGAGTGGGCCGGTGTTTGAAGAAGAAGCGGCTTCATTTCACAAACGTACATACACACAAGTCAGCAAACCTCCAACACCTCCCAACCCCTGGTACTCCTGGTCATTAGCTTTTATAAATGCACACTCAGCGTGCTCCTTTCCCCTCTGTGGATGTGCTGCTAGTGGTCTGTGCTGATGCTGTAAAGTAAGTAGTGATAATCTGCAAATGTTACACTCTCTAAATAACTTATACTACATATGCTTCCAACCAGATGTCAAGTAAAACCGTTGGAAGTGATGCCAGAAGTGAAATGCAAATCATGCAAGTTTCCATCTGCTGGAGGCTTTCAAGAAGTGATTGATTACAGCTTGGTCTTCTAAATGGGAGAAGTTGGAGTGGGCAGATATTTTACAGGCAGCATTTTTTTTTTAGGGGGCTTTTTCAGTGTTCGATAAATTAGTTTCCGTCGGAGTTTATAGCAACAAAATGTCAGTCAGTGTGTGCCCCTGCAGCTTTTTCTTTCACCGTTTGTTTTGTTTGTATTCTTTGTGAGAAGTGAATCATTGTGTTAACACCGGCTTGAGGGACATGACAGCACGTGTGTGAGTCAGAGGATGTAATGTATTCATGTTCTCCTCATTCTCCTGTTGGAAAAACAAGCAATTCAATTACCAAATCTCTCTTGTCCGTTGTTGGTTTCAGCATTAACAGCTTCCTCGCCCATTCAAGCTTTCAGGTTGACTAACTGGTGCTTATTAAATAGCTTGCAAGTTACCATCAAACATTGGAGTCGCATAGCAACTACGGGTAATTAATGCTCCTTGGGGTCTTTGAGGTCTGTGTAGCCTTCACTGCACCCTGCACCTCGCGTATAGGAGAAGAAAGAAGACACTCGCTAATTTGTTAATTAGCACAGACATGTTCTGCTCGGAGCCAGTGCAATAATTTGGGTGTTTTTAAAGTCTTGTAAAAAAAAATGTCACACAACGCTCGGAAGGTCGGTCAGTTGTTAAAAGGCGAACGTGACCACATGATTGCTGTTTTTGAGCATTTCTTTGCACTGCACATAAAACCAACTCACACACCTCCCCTGAACCCCACTCGCTCTCCCGTGTCTTCTCCACTCTTGACGGAGTGCAGTTCGCAAGTCCGCCCGGGAGTTTTCGAGTGTTCAGGCTTGTTCCATTAATGAGACCAGAGGAAGTCAATGAGAGAGCCCCATAGCCATTCATCCCCATTACCAGTGTTAGCCCATACTCAGAGAGGTAGACAGAGCGGCAGGCACATAATTGAAATGAATCACCTACTGCAGTCCACGAGCGGAGTGTGAGCGCTCCGAATGTGTGTGTGTGTGGGCAGTTGGATGTGTGCTTTGGGGCAGTAGACGTCAGACATTTAGACTTATATAAGAGGCCTCTGAGTGTCTGAATGGATGCGGTGCTGCCGTAAAACCCCTATCCCAACTTTTCACGTCGATACAACAACACCATCACAGCAACAAGTCATGATTTCCATTTCTATTACAGGAAGTGCACTTTTTTCTTTTTTTTTTTTTTGCAAAGAGTTAGATGACACCACTCTCATATCTGTCCATTAAGCACAAAGCTGTTTAGCTTAGCATAAGGATGAGGAAAAGGGAGCGACGCCTTATATTTATTGGAGAGACACATAATGTTGAACAGTTCTATTACTTGTAAATCCCTCATTATTGGAGACATTCTGGGGCTTACTCCATTTGTGGCGGCGTTATATGGCCTCAGAGCAGTTAAAAAAAGGTTTTTTAATTGCCTCAATCTCACCATTAGATAGGCAGTTCATCATGAATGAAGCTAAGTACTTTGACCACTAAATGGGGCAAGAGTTCCTGAATGAAGGAGAAAAATAATTTTGTCCTTTTAACCAGCCTATTACACAGTGAAGAGGTGGTAATGACACGGAATGTTTTAATTTTAATGTTGATAAAAGTGGTGTCAATGAGGAATTTTGGGGTGTAGTGACACCGGTCCGGTGACTCACATGTTTTCTTGCTGCCTTGCTGGATGACCCACCACTCCTCTCCTCTTAGACTCCCCCCAGTTGCCAGAACTGTTGTCGGGCACGCTCGGCCTCACCGTGTGCGTGTGCCAGTGCTCGTGTGTCTGCATGACGTGTCGAAGCACATTTCTGTCGCCACTAGCGCTCCCGTTCGCCCCGATGTTTCAGTCTACGCCCGTCCCCCTGTCTGACCCTCTCTCTCCTCCTCTCTCCCTGTCTCGCCTCCTGTCTCGGCGGTTCTCCCTCCCTGCCCTCCGACGCCGTCGTCCTCCTCTCCTCTCCCGAAACCTCTCCTTGCCGCCCTCTTTCTGCCCCCACATGAACGACCCAGCCTGTGGGGTGAACTGCCACAAGGCCTGCCGGAGCCGCCTGGCCGTCGAGTGCCGGAAGAGGACCAAGAGCATCAGCCACGAGACACCGCCGGCCCTCCAGGCCCGATCCTACAGCTTCCCTCCGCCTGCCAACACCCCGCCCAGCCTGCAGAACACTGGTGAGATGCACACACATAGACGAGACGATCAAGGCCACTCTCATATCTTGTCTGTTGATGTGACATTGAAGCTACTGCAGAAACAGCATGCTTGACTGTATGCAAAAGCACAAAAAACAAATTCCAGAACCTATATCTTGTGTATAATCCATGCAAAAGCTAAACTGTAGCAACCTTTGGACAGAGCCAATCCACCTGTTCTCCCTTGTTTCTAGTTTATGCAGGTCCCTGCTGGCTGTAGCTTCACACACGAGTCTTAATAAAAAAAAATAGAGAGGCTATTTTTCCAAAGTCAAGCATCTCATCCTTCCTTTAACAACTCCCACCTGTGAAGTTTCCATTTTTCCACAGGACATAAATGCAGCATCAGCTTTCCTGACGTCTGAATACACGCAGTACAGTTTGGCTGCCCGACTGATAAAACAGAATTTTCTTTTCCGAATCACTAATGCAGACATCCCCTCTCATAAAATTACAGCTAAAATCATAGCTTTGGGGGGATTTTTTTTAGTTCGTTGCCACCGCTGCAACACCTCCACTTTTTGACGGATGCTTTTGTCCTCCTCCGAGCGTATCGAGCGCTGACATTTGGAAGATATTCTCAAACAAAAGAGTGTAATTTGCAATGGAAATGTAATTGGCCCACCACCGTGAGGCTACTGACTCATTGTGGCAGTGTTTTTATCAGACATTAGCAAAAAGTGGTGCCCTGCCTGCTTCTGTTTTGTGTTGGCGCGAACCTGCTTGATCAGGGGGCTTCACAATGCTGCCAGGCAGATGGATTGGAATGACAAAGAGTCCACAGGCCACACATTTCTCAGCTTTAGGCAGTGTTTTGCATTTTGATTTGATTGTCCAACCTGCTCCTCATCACTTTCCTCTTGCTGTTTTCATCAGTAATCGCTGAAGAGGACATAGAGTCAGTGGAGGAAGGAGTATTTGATGTCCACCTATAACCAGGTGAGAGAAACGTTCGCTGTGAAGAAAAGTCACCCCTTTGCTTTTTTCCCCGCATTCCATCTGTGAGCTTCACTGACTGTTTTCGCTGATCTTCGGCGTTCCTAATTGATTTTCACTTGAGCTAATAACACCCTATTTTAGAATTCGCGGTGTCAGGAAGTTCAGGCGGAGTTCATTGCCTCGAGATGCATCACTTGAGGAGCCCGATCAGACTCTCTGGAGCCCCAAAAAATGTCTCTAAACAGCTTTTATCACATTTGCAGTACTACTCCACTGTAAACAGACTTTGATGTGTAAAATCAACTCGGCTCCCTTTTATTATTCATCACGGAGTAAGCATTGTGTTAGGAACAAGTAGTTTGTAGTGAAGCAGTAAGTAGGTCTTTTTGCATTTATCAGATGAGCGTTAAATAAATAGTTTCACAATGTGGGGAATCCATTTATTTGCTTTCTTGCTGAGAGTTAGATTAGAGGTCTGGTGTCACTTCTATTTCTGTCCATTAAATATGAACAAAATCTGCTCAGCACAACTTCAAAAGCTCAGTCGTTAAAATCATTGTTTTATCTAGAGTGTAAAAATGTAAACACATTTGATTTTATGGAGACTATTTCATGTCTGTCCACTGTATCCTGGACATAATGCAACCAGTGGCACTTGCTGCACATATCCAGGAAATAGTCTTTTACGCTTAACCCTGGCATATAAATAATGAGCTTCAGAGGTATTTATGAGCAGGTTTTACCTTCAAACATATCAAAAATATTTCTTCTTTAAAATTGGATTCTCCTCATAAAGAGATCAGTACGTGTAGTTTAATAAGTGTAACCACACTAATAAATAAATAAAAAATAAAAATACCTTGAGGTGTTGTCATCTAACAACCTTTTTTTTTGGCTCGCGGCCCTTTGAAAAACATCAATGCCAACTAAAAAACCTCAAATCACAGTTTGAATTTGAATATGAGTTGTGAGCAGTTCAATCAAAGAGCAGGTTTCCGTTTCCAGATTGTTTGATTGGAACATTTCTCACAAGCCCACAGATGTGAAACTAATTTGTGTTTTACAAGAAAAAAAGCAACAGTAGATAACAGGAAAAATTAAACCCCTAATCTTCTATTAGAGGCACGTTTCTTCTTCCTGAGATGGATTTGATGTCCAGGGTTTGGAAACCACTGTTTTGACAAGTAGGCAAATGACCAATTTAAATAAGAACCACATCCTACAAGTGGGCTCTGGGGCAAAAGTGATCAGTTTGTTTGTTGCATATTTACAGTATTATGCATTGATGATACAAATACTGGAATAATGAAGGTCTTAAAACTATAATTTGTCACCAGCCTTGCTTTATAAGATAATATTTGCAACATTAAGGCACTTAAAAAAAAAAAAAAAGTAACTAACCCTCTGTACTCCAATCAGTTTCTAGGCGTTTTTGGGTCCTGTAGCATTTCTCCTCACTGTGGGCTCATTTTTCACTGCAGTATAAAGTCCTGCACCTTTATGGAAACAGCACAACCATGGCTAGAAGGAGAGAGAATTTTAAAATGTCCTCTGTGTAGTACGTCACAGCTATGATACCAGAAATCATAAAAACAAAAGCAAAAATTGAATTTCTTTGATTATGTAGCATGTGCAACATTTTTCCAGGAGCCCACATGTGTTAAACAAACTGTCAAAGCATACTATATATATTTTACTACTTACATTTTCAATTTATTTCCAATATCCTGACATTTAAGCACAGTTCACCCAAAAAAATCTTGAATTTTTGTCAGTTAACTGCTGGTTGCAAATGATTTACTAATGGCTTATCATTTTTTGCAAGGAAGATTTTTTTTGTTTTTTATAGAATTTGGTAAGTATAGATGCCTTATCTCTGTTTTAACTTTTAAACAAGACATGTAGGGTGAGTTATTTTGATGAAATGGTATAGTTTCAGGCTTAAATTTTTTTTTTTTTTTGACAGAACAGTGTCAAGACTAGTTCCCAGGATTCTGCCTGTTTTTACAGGTTCTGGCTCTGATAAATTGTGTAATTTTGGCATTAAAAATAAAAATAGCATGCTTTTCAAACCTGCTGGTGAGTTTTGGGGTTCAGACGGTTCATATTCTGATGCCAGATTACCTTTAGAATACATCAACCCAATGGACAAATAGGGAATGCCGGGCTTTTGGGGGCCCATGGTGGTTTCAAATCCTCGCCTGCTTTGTCCAGGGACACTACCTGTATACGCTGTTAACACAGTGCTGATGTGTTTTCGTGTAGTATTTTCCTACAGCCTTTAGCAACACCTTTTAATGCTGAATATAAGTGTATATCACAATCCTTGCAGGAGCCTCGAACTGAAGAGCGGTTTTGATGAACAGGCCAGTGACAGTCTTCAGCTCTCAATTTTTAGAATCCCTCCTACGGTTGGTGTGCAAGAGGCCAAATCAGCGACTGTCAGGAGCCAGACAGAGAATGTGTTACAGTGTGTCAGTTTTTACAACCCCTCAGCTCTGAGGAGAAATTGCACTGAACACAAGCCAGGAAAACCTACATGCTGCCACACAGTGGACACATACCGCAACCGCACTCCCCCTCCGACCCAACTCACATGAATGTGGCGACCGATGTGAATGGAAACGTCTTTGTATGGATTCCGTGTAAAATCTTTTGCAGTCTGTGTCAGCAAAGAGTGTTAGTGTAAAATCTTACTATATATATATAAAACAACTAAATCCACAAAATTGTATTTTCTTGGTGGAATGTTAAAGTCACTGAAGTTGATAATTTGAGCACACTTTGCTGCAGGCTGTCTTTTCTTTTGAAACATAAAAGAGGTGCTGTTATTGCCAAGAATGTAAAGCTGCCACCCAGACTAAGCTACGATCTCCTTTATCTGAGAAGCTTTTTTTTTTTCTCTCTTTCTTTCTTGTTTTGTTTATCATATTGTCTTGAAATACATTTCAGTGGACCAACAATGGGACCAATTTTGATGTCAGATAAAATATTGTTGATTTGTGGTGCCCGTCTGAAGTGTGATGACAAAAACGGCCATTTTGCCAACAAAAGAAACAGCTGAAATAACCGTGTAGACAGCTATAATTAGGATGGACTCGTATTTTTTGTCATGTTTACCTGAATATCAGTAACTGTCCTATAGTTATTGCTGTGGTGTTGTTTTCAGTATGCAGTACTGTCTTGTACCAGTGCACTGATAGATGACCTATCCTCTTGCAGTACTGTGAATGTAGCAGAAACAGTGAAACGCTGCTGTCAGATGAAGAACTCATCCTTCCTAATAAATATGTTGACAGCGCGAGAGCGGGAAACTGGCTCGCTTCCCACTGATTCCTCTGTTAGTTCCTGAATGAGCTCTGAAGTTTTTGAGACTGTCATCTCGAATAGAATAATCAAAAGAATCACACCAAAACCGGAGTAATGAGGCTTTTCATTTGACAGCAGCTTATAAAAACATTTCCCTTTGAATCTATTTTAATGTAAGATGTGTTTTTTGCTGCCTTTATCCTGCATGCTTCGTCCTTCACGGCTGTATTCTCTGGCCAGACATCTCTGTTGCTTTTTTTTTTATTTTTTATGTAGCACGCCAAATTATCATTTATTTAGGAAACATGTCTTGGAATTCCAGACAGAGGAAATGTTCCTGTTTTTTTGTGCCTGTTGAGAGATGAATTCAGACTTGCTGTGCCATATTGCTAACTGCTGGTTTGTCATTGAATGAGACTCCTCCCACTGCTGGTATTTATTTTTCCTGTATAAATACATAAATGGATGCTGGTCCTTCTGTTTCACGCCTCGCCTGACGCAGGATGTTTGTTGTTATGCAGAATGATGTCATGCTATTTCTTGTTCCCAGATGATTCCTCAGTATTAAATGCAGCAGGCATCTTTCTATAATGTGGTCTGATTAAAAAATTACGTGACTAATAAGAGTGAAACTGAAAAAAAAAACCCACAAAGCTTCGTCTTGATTTCTAAAAAAAGAATTCAGTCATCTTTTCATTTTGGTCCTCATGAATCAAAAGTGTATTAACGTTGATATTCCTCCATTTGCACTCGAGCGGAGGATACTTTCCGTTTGAGCAGCTGCTTTGATCTGAAAATATTGTCTGTTTTACTTCAGATTGTATATCAGCACCATTAATACTGATAATTTCATGTGAAAGCTGGCAATTTTGGTGATTCATGTGCTACCTTGCAGATTTTCATGTTTTAATTTGAAATTAACATAGAAGAAGAATTACTTTCTCTGGGTTGGAGAAAAAACTCTTCTGGGAGCAGCTTTTCAAATTTTAAAGTTAACCCTCCCCTAAAAAAATACAGCTGTCAGGTCCAAATCAAAGCTATTTTTCTTGGTTCCTAAAAAGGGGGAAAGTTAATGTAATTGTTCTTCTGTCTGAACGTGTCCCTGCATTAAAAGCACAATTCAAAATCCAATAGCCGAGCTGAATAAAACATAAGACAAAGATGTTTAATAGAAGCGAGGTGTGGGATGATTTAGTTGACACTAGCCGCAGCGCTGCTTAATAGCGGAACATTTTCCTACATTTAATACAAAACAGCCCATTTTAATACCGCGTGTATAGCCTGTAGCACATTAAAATATTGATGCAACTTCTTCTTCTTTTTTTTTTTTTTCCCAAACTCAGCCTTTTCTCAGATTGTTTCGCAGCAACACAACAGAGAAAATGAAAAATATTTGAACTGCATCCGCTCCACTTACTCCACATTCCACAACTTCTGCCATCCTTCATGTGACCATGATCCACTGCCCTCTGCCTGTCTATTATAGACATTAATAACCAGCCCTGAATGAGCCTTGGAGTCGATGCCACATCTAATTACTCTCAGAGATGAAGTCAGTCTGGGTCTCTGATTGCCCGGCCCCCTCTCTGTATGCTCTGTTCAATGGGAGGACATTGATCTAGCTAGAGCCGGCCTTTGAGTCGGCTCATATCTCATGCAGCGCTATGATACTGCTAAATGCTCTCATGTGTGACTATGTTGACTAATGGTAAGCTGATGAACTGCAGAGGTGGTTGGAACTTGGCCTATCGACCCCCCCGGTCACAGGCATGCAGGCGCTTATGATTATGCAACTGTAATGCCTGCAGCTGCTTGCTCCATCAGCAAAAGGGTCCGTCACTGGCTGTCTTTTGTGTCTTCTTTGAGCTGCACCGAAAGAAATCCCTTCAGGAAAGGAGACACAAAAGGACAGCATGCAGACTCCACACAAGCCAACAAACGACCTTGATGATGGTGGAACTATGATGTAAGCCTGGCAATCCAAGGCGATCTTTGAAATATCACACACACACATGCGTTCCCCATATTTCTCCACCACTGTTCCTCCCAAAGCCCGTACAATTGCTCCTTTAAAGTGTGTGTGGTCATCACCCGCTGCAGCATCGAACATCTCTTTTAGCTCGGTGATTGATACCTCCCATTCAGCTGTAGAAAAGCCCTCCTAGCAGCACAGCCATTTAGCCAGCAGCCTGAGTGATATTGATCTGCAAAGTCTGAAATGAGGGAAATTGAATAGCACCGCGGCTAATTGCATAGTAATGAAGGCAGAAGGGAAATAACCTCACACATTGTTAGCAATCGCACACTGTGACCTTGATTGCTAGGAAAGGAAAGATTCGGGAGGCCTGATAGTTGCAACGTGTTCGAGCTAAGATGTCATTTGCCCTCTCAACAGATGGTACAGTTCTGTATTCAATTAGAAAAGAGATGCACTGCATGTTGAGAGGCTATAAAATATGATATTTATTCTACAGCTATTGGCAGGTATTCCTTTTAGCAGCTATAGATACACATAAAAGGTTACCGTGGATGGTGGGGAGGATTTGGCACAATGAGTAACTACATGCGCTATCGATTTTTTTTTTGAGGAGCAGATCACTCTTAGTTTTGCTCATGTAAGACTAATGAACACATTATTGATTTCATGTCTGCTCATCAAAAACTGGGAACGCGGCCAAGCCCTGCGTCGTTTTGACGTCCGCTCATCTTTTTGAACCCACCACGACACCTGCATCTGCAATGCCATCCCCGTGTGGTGCACTGACTGCAAGCATCTGGAGCTGTTAACCCCATGCCAATACCAGGTCATGGCCGCCGCGCACCACTTGGTGGCAATGTTGAGCCACTGACTGGGGTCCGCGTGGCGAGGAAGGACTCCGACCGGGGAGGTGGGAAGGCTGCCAGTGATGTGGCAAAAACAGAGCCACTGTCAGGGTTTATGGTGAATCACAATGCAGCATCACAATGCTAGATAACAGCACTACATTTCTCTGTCGTTTATATGTTAGTTCCCATAAAAATCAAACCCGGGCATATGCACAAGAAGATACATACTGTAAATCAAATGAAATGTTGCTTCATACTAGTTTTTCATAAGCTGACAGTTATCCAGTCTCTCTTTCGCCCACACACAAACAAGCTGTGGAAACGACCCTCCAATTCCAATTTCAGCAGATAGACACTGAGTTGTGTTTCATATGTTTTCGCCTTCACGGTATGCGGGTTTTTCTTGACTTTGCCAAGAAAAAGAAATACATTTGTTATTTCGCATTAAAATCTACATCCACAGACACCTCTTGCTCAATTCGAGCAGCATAAACAAAATTGACGGCAAGTACAGTAAAACAAGTCAAATAGGCTCCAGTGAAAGTGCCTCCAGAGCTCTGCTTATCTGGCTTTGTCGACATTTAAGAAGCAGCTAGGCAAACAGTCTCGCACAAAGTCGAAAGGCGCTCCGTTAGACGGCCGCGGCCTTAATTGCATTAAGCTCAGTGCTGACTCTTGTGAAGCACTCAGGACTGTAGGGGGTTGGAATCCTCATTAGAGTAGAATCAGTTATGATGAACATTGCTTTAAGAAAATGTAACTTATGCCAAGGAAACCCAGTGGGATGTGACCCAGTCCTGTGGTTCTACTGTGTAACTTAAAAAAAATAATCAAAAATTAACAAAAAAAAAACCACTTCGATTGTCAGGTTAAATTCAGTGGTTTAAATGCTCTTAGGACTTTTCAGTGACTTCCTGAATGAAAGAGAACAAGAGACAATAACCAAGGTTATGTGTTACACTTATCGAAAAGCTGTGTAAAATCAGTCTCAGAGATCTTAGGAGTAAAAAAAACAACATAAGTAAAAGAGGCTCTTTGTAAAGCGAAGCCAAAGATGGATGTGAACCTCACCCACATTGCTGATAAATACTACCCTACCTGCAAATATGAAACTAATCAGAATAAGAAACATGCCAACCCTTCACTTGGTCTTCCACTCGCTCCGCTGCTGCCTGGAGAAGTCTCATTTAGCAATTGCTGATACCAAATCAAGTTACCGCGGCTTGGAGGATTGACACAAAATCAATGGCGTTGCATCTACAGCGGGCATTGCTCGCATATTTAATATTCCTGAAGCAGCAGGACAGAGGGAAGAAGAGAGGGAGGAAAGTGAACCTCAGCAGCAAGCAAGTGTGTTTTGACTGATGGACCCGTAGATTGTATCTCATGACCCTGGCGTCACTGATAACAATTCACCTCAGACTTATCTATGTACAACCTGCACGGCCAGGTCACCACTGCTGTTAGAGTTCCCTTACTAAAAAAAAAAAAAAAAGGAAGACAAGTTTTTCCCTGGGTGTACTCCACAATTCCCTTACCTTTCATTCCCTCTGCATTTTTGAAGATTAAAACCAGCACTTTGGTGCATATAACATTCCTGCATAGAGGTATTCATGAAAGCACAGATATGATAGGCTATAAAAGTATGCATGCATAAATGACTGCAATAAAGAGCTTTCTCTAAATGTGGGCTATCATCTCGCTGAAAGGTGAGTTATATTTCATGAGTGACTCATCAAATAGTCCTCTTTCAGTCCGGAGCAACCCAACAATCCAGGGATTTCTACCTTTTGTAGCTTTTCAATCCTTCTTTCATTCACTTATTTGTTACTTGTGTGTGTGTGGTGGAGGTCACATGGCTGATGTATAACTGGAGGGCATGAAATAATCTGTCTTATTTAGTATCCTTGGGATCTTTGGTTATTGTTTGAATATAACACCAAAACTAATGACATGAAGATTTGAGAGGATTGTTAATATTTAAATTAATGCCCACACATAGAGCTTTGCTGTCCAAGAAGCGTAAAATATGTAAAACCTCCGTTTTGGCTAAATACAAATGACGGTTGAGTAACTCTGGGGCACTTCTGATCATCTCTTGACCATCCCTTTGGTACTCATTAGGCAAACACATGCTGTGGGTTATTCACTTACAGATTTAAATCATTCATGGTGGGCCTTTACTGGTGAAGCTCCAGCATGTGAAATCTAAATATATTCTGTAAGATCACTTTTTACGATCTTGCCCACATGCATGGTCAGTATTAAGAATTGAATTCAATAAAGGCCAGTGGAAAAATAACTAGATTTAGGATTTGTTGTTGAATGATGCATAGTGTGTATTTTTCAGTGGACCCCAAACATAAGGTGTGAAGTCCAAACATATTGACATCCTGCCTCATTTTGCTTTTAAAGTAACCTAGAAAATGGCAAATAACCTGCACTATGAATATTTTAACCAACAGTTAATATGATGCAGTCTGGCCACAGCTACTTTCCTGTGGTGGAAAAAGCCTCCAAATCCTGCTGATAGACAAAGCCATCTAGTTGAAATGCAGAAAAAGGGCTTCAATACCCTTGGGACGAGGTCCCAAGGTACTCTGAGGACAGAAAGACTGCAATACATGCGCTCTTGGAAGCAAAAACTTGAGTTTTGCTGAAGTTTTGGGGTTCCATAGAGACATTTTTTCTTGGCAAATCACCAGGTGACTCAGTTAGTGGAAGTAGAGCCTCGCCTAGGCTGTTCTCAGCTGGAGATAAGAACTTCTGACCTCGACTCAGGATATAGTCAGGCAAAGGAAGGACATCTAATACAACTCCCACACAAACTGTAGAGGAGGCAGACCTGGAGGTCTGGGTGGAAACATTGTCCATTTGTCTGGCCGAGGTCACTGAGATAATGCCAGTAGTAGAAAGCGATGGCAAAAGGGCGTGGAGTGGATGAGATATGGAAATTGCTGGGCTGTCTTGGTTTAAATGCCTTTTCAGGGTTGCAGTTGAGGCTATAGGTCATGAGTGAAAGAAAGAATGTAACTGTAGAATAAAGAAATCAAAATGATCTTCCTAAGCAGGGTGTCTGGGCTGACCCTGCGGGATATCTGGAGGGAGCGTGGAATCAGACATTCAGCAGTTGAGGTGGTTCGGGAAAATTATTGGCTTTCTCTTGAATGCTTTCCTGTCAAGGTATGGTCAGGTACGTCCATTTGGGAGGAGACCCCAGGGCAGACCCAGAGCACACTGGAGGGCTTGCATATCTTGTTTGGCTCGGGAACCTCTTGGGAGGCCACAAGAATTGCTGGAGGATGTGAAGAAGGATTTCTGGCCTACCTTTCTTACCCCGCTGCCACTGAGACTTGGACCTGAATAAACAGGAAATGGATAGAAGGATGTGTATTCACTCTCCCCTCTAGTTACCACTTTTACTTATAAATAATTGTCTTCACCAATACACAAAGGTAGCTGCCAATTCCTCTGCAACTAAGTTTTTTTTTTGTCTTTTTTGTCCTGAAGGCAAGGCATCTCCACCTTCATGCCTCTGAGGCAAACACAGGCACTCTGCCCAAAATAGTTTCTTTGTCTCAGCCTGTTTAGTTGCATAACCCACCTTGACGGTGGGCACAGAATGGCAAAGCAGTGGAACTAATATACATATCATAATGCCTCAGTTTTGAGCGGGGAGCACTCATAAGTTATTCACAGAATCTCTCTTTCTTCTGTTTTTCCTTTCTGATCAAATCAAGCTCACGACAAATGTACGACGGTGAGTGACGAAGGGAAATGAAAAGAGCAATAAGAGAAAAATGGAGGAGAAAAAGGGAGTGCAAGGACAGAGCATCATCTGAGAGCAATTATGCAAGGGTTATGAGGCTCTTAAAGGCACAAAAAGTCTTCGAAAGATGTTATTGTTGTCATAGTGGTCAAAGAAGGATGCTAAGGATTTACAAGCCCATAAGGGAGAATGAGTCTCCAAAACCTTTCAGGTTTTTATGAGAAAATGCCCAAGAGGCATGTAAATCCTACCTTTATTAAAGACCACTTAAGCTGCATTTATGATACCTAACAGCATTTGCTGATGGATATAGGCTTAACCTTACTTTATGTGGGTTTATGAGGTTTCTGGTTTCTTGTGTAGAATAGGGTTGGGTGCAGTGTAAGGAAGTACATGTATACACTATTCCTCTCATATATTGTGGAGTTCATATCTACTGGCTACCTTTGGGGTAATTTAACCAACATGTTGTTAGATATTCATCTGTTTCTGTTTGATCAGTCATTCCTATTTAGATTCTTTGGAGGCTGGTGCATATCCCAGCATGTGGCCGTGGGTAGGTAAACACCCTGCAGGGGTTGCCAGTATATCACAGGGTAAACATACAGTAGATTATAGAGTAGATAATCCTTAAAGCTTACATTCACACCGGGCAATTTTGCATCTCCAAACCACCTGATACAAACATCTTTGCAAAGTGTAAGTTAGTCGATCAAAAAAACCTTTCTTTTCTCAACACGAGTCAGTTGGAACAGAAAAGGAGAGAATCGTGACATTAACTTATCATGGTTGTCTAATCCCCCAGAGAGGTTTTTGGCCTGTCCCCAGGCTCACTGGGGCTTTAAACCCTGACAAGGGATCCCTGACCTGGGGAGGTGATTCTGCTCAGGGCCTCTGCTCTCCCAGGCATGAAAGCTGAATCTACAGTATGCGACTGCACAGCTCGCCAAGCGCAGTGGCCTTGTGGCTGGCCAGGCCTCTCTCACTCTCTTTCTCCCTCTCTATTCATTTTTCTTTTGCTCTCATCCCACTCTCATAGCCTCGGTTTTAATTGCTTTGAAGCTGAGTGCTCACCTCAGGGAGCTCAACAGGATGTTTTACAGAGCTTTGGGGAGACTGACTATTAATAAATAATACCTCCCCTCTGTCCTCTTTCTTCACCTCGCGCTCTACACTGCAGCGAGATGGAGAGGAGCATGGCAGAGAGGCAACAACAGGTTTTTGTAACTTGCAACGCTTAGGGCACTGAGGAAGACAAACCAACACACGACGTAATTCTAAAAAAATAAAAGTGAAAAAATAATTGCACACTGTTCATCTGTTATATTCAAATTCACCCTTATCAGGTGCATTATTTCAAAAGACTGCACCCTGAGTGTTGCATATCATAAAGTTGAGTATTGTTTTTTAACCTTGTGCTGCCGGTTAATATATTCTGCACTGTAAGGGAGAAAGTTATAATCATGTCATCTTGATTAGGCTGTAATCAAAACAGTATGTGCAATTATCATTCCAAATGAAACTAGCATCACCTCTTGGAAAAAAAAAAAAAAAAAAAGCATATTCAGTACACCTTTTATTCTTCCTTGCACTGGCTTTCGTACTACACAGAGCTTTGAGGTTTTGCTTTGTTGTTGCGCTGCAAGGCAAGACTTTACACCCAGGTTTTATAAGTGCGTTATGTGTCTCTAAAGCCTTCATAGCTGTATTGACCTTATAACAGAGCTAAACGCTGAGGAAACAATGGTTCCCAAATGCCCTCGCTAAAAGCCTGTCCATCCATACTTTCATTCACTACAGCCCAAAGGTTAAGACTTGAGTTTACTCATGAAGGAAACATCTACCTTAAAATTGTAATAATGCCAATGGAGCAGGTTTAGTCAAGAGCCCTGACGTTTGTTATTTGGGGGTTTATTCCGTTTTTTCTTTTATTCATAACAAATGTTGTGAATATATTGAAACAAGACAGATATTTGAGTTTAGATGTAAATTTTTGCTGCAAGCAGGTAAAAATAACACCAATTTTGGTGTCAAAGTTGTTTGAGCTGTTTTTGGACAATTGCAATGTGCTGAATCCAAATATTACATCGGTTTTGCTCAATTTTGATTTGTCACCACATGCAATTTACTTGTATTTCCCTTTACAAATGTTTACGCTCGTCAACATTTTGGATCATTTGGCTTATGAAAATGATTAGAAAATGAAATTTTTCCTCGAAAATAGAAATACTAAAATAAATCAATCGCTAGTGTCTAAAAATGTAATCAATTTAGTGGCAAAATCGATGTTTTTAAAATAGAGTTGGCATAAAAACCTGACCTGATACAGAAAAGCAGATGTCATTTTTGGATACAGCGTTGCAAAAATGTTAAATGATGTTAAATGTTAAAAAATCCTACACACCTTCAAAAAAAATTTTTTTTGTAACCCAGCGTAATCTAAGCTGCTCCACTTGTAACAAAACGTAACAGAACTCAAGTTGAAGATGAAGATTGTTTCCAGCGCAGAATCAGCTGATTCTTGCTGACAGTAACCTCAACAGACCAAAATGCAATGCAGCCACAAAACATAGCTTATTATGTTTTTTTTGGTTTTTTTTTTTCTCTGAGGATTCTCAAATCCATCTTGGCATATGAGAAATGACCTCCCGAAGCCTTACAATAAAATTGCTAGGTAGAAGAAACACAAACTATTTAAACAACAATGCAATGTTTCAGAATAACTTTTCTAATACACTGAATCTCACAACTTGTCCGTATCCAGCTATTTTAAACTTCTCAGCAAGAGACTTAGGTGTAGGTATATGGGATTTGCTTCTCTAATGAAGACTTATCTACACCACAGGAGCCCACCTTGAATGTACAGACCTGTTCCCCTGCTCCCGTTCCACTCCCGAGGCTATGCGACTAATTAGATGTTGTAATGCATCATGATGGAAGGGGGAGATATTGAAGTTTAAAAAGGAAGAGGGGATGTGAGATTGATCTGGTCCTAAATGATAGAGGAATTGATCACGCCTGCACGTGGTGGAGGAAGCGATAACATTCCCTAATGAGGAAGAATAGCCATTAGTGACAGAGTTAACAGATATGTGGGCAATCTCTCACGCTGATTAAAAAGGCTTATGAGCGCTGTGACGCGTTTGTCCTCCATATTTAGCACGAATAAGAGAGGAGGGAAAGACATGAAGAAGGACAATGATGAAGCCAGCAGTCAGCTCCAGATTCTTTCCTAACCTGTAAGACTTTAGAGGAATGTGGTAGGATAAATAACACATTAGCTCGCCAATTTGTTATGTGAAAAAGCATATCTGTTACCTGGTTTCCTTGTAACAGATAGGAGCAGCTTAAGGATTTGTAGGCTGGGTATGTCAAGGATGTCAAATCCATCATTAGGCACTGGAAGGAAAATGGCATGCGTAAATCTGCAGGCAAAAACAGAGTGACTGTGCACGAATCTGACTTGTGAGGGAGGCCACCAAGACTCCTATGACTCTGAAGGAGCTCCAAGCTTCAGTATCAGATTGGAAGAGAATGTGCATACACTAACTGGTGGCAGGTTGCTTTAACAGTCAAAGTTTTATGGCAGAGTGGAAAAGAGAAAGCCACTGTTGAAAAAACCTGACTAGAGATCACCACAAGGCACTTTGAAGTCAACTGGTACACGCTTCTTTTGCTTAATGAGACCAAAATCAAGCTTTTTATCCTCAGGCTACACACTATGTTGAAACACAAACACATTATCACAAAAACATCAATCCCATCATGAAGCATGGTGGTGGAAGCATCATGATGTGGAGGATGCTTCTCTGCAACAGGCCCTGGAAAGCTTGTAAAGGTCAAAGGTAAAATAAAGTGTAGGGAAATCCTGGAGGACAACCTGATGCAGTTTGTAAGAAAACTGTGACCTGTGAGAAGATTTGTTTTCCAGCAAGATAATGACTGGAAGCATCCAGCCAAAACTCAACAGAAATGGTTTAAAGACAACAAGATGAATCTTCAGAGCCTAGACCTCCATCCAATTGAGAATTTGTGACAGGAATTGAAAAGTGCTGCTTTTTTTACAACCTAAATGCAACCCAACAGAGATTGGGTAGTTTTTGTAAAGCATAATGGGGTAAAACTGCAGTGGAGATGTTCAAGGCTGATTGAGAACGATCCACAGAGGTTTAATGGTGCAACTGTGGTACATCTAGTAAATACTGACTTGAACGTGGTAAATACTTATGCAATCACTTATTTTACATCTAATATTTATAGTAATTATTTTCATTTTTTGGGGAAAATTTTTGGTCAAAAAAGCCAAATCACATTGAGTCAATGTTAAAAAGCAATAAAAGGGGAAAACGTCTAAGGGGGGTGAGTCCTTTTTATAGGCTCTGTACATATACATCAATCAGCAACATTAAAACCATGACAGGTGAAGTGAATAACATTGATTATCTCGTTACAATGGCAGCTGTCAGGGGGTGTGATATATTATCCAGCATGTCAACAGTCAGTTCTTGAAGCGTATGCGTTCGAAGCAGGTACAATGGGCAAGCACAGGGAGCTGAGCAGATGTGATATGAGCCAAACTGGGATGGTTTAACAACTGAGAAATGGCAGCCAATATGCAGTTGTTACCAAAAGTAGTGTAAGGAAGAACGACCAGTGATCTAGTGACAGGCTCGTGAACTCTGAAGGCTCATTGATACATGTGGGGAGCCAAGGCCGACCCATGTGGTCAGACGCTACAGAAGAGTTTCTGTAGCACAAATTGAAGAGAATGAAACCCTTTACGCTGGCTATGATGGATGGGTGTCCGAACACAGTGTAGAAGTCGGCCAGTCAGAGTGCCCCTGCTGACCACTGTCCACCACTGAAAGCATCTGCAATGGGGACGTGACAGTCAAAACTGGACCACAGGAAAGATGGTGGCCTGGTCTGATCAATTCTGCTTTTTTTCCCCCTATCATGTGGATGACTAAATGCGTGTGCGTCGTGTACCTTGGGAAGATCTGTGCAGCGGGATGCACTCTGTAACAAAGGCAGGCCGGCAGAGGCAGTGCAATGCTCTGAGCATTGTTCTTCTGGAAACCCTTGGGTCCTGGCCTTCATGTGAATCCTAACTTGACATGTACCAGCTACGTAAACAGTGCTGCAGATCAGATACATCCCTCCCTGATGGCAGTGGCCTCTTTCAGCAGGATAATGCGTCCTTCCAAACTGTAAACACTGTTCACCAAGGGTTTGTGGAACATTACAAAGGGTTCAGAGTGTTGACTCGGATTCCAAATTTCCCAGAATTCAATCTGATCAAGCATCTTTTGGATGTGCTGAAGTCCAATCCATGCAGGCCCGACCTCGAAACTTCAAGAACTTACTGCAAAACATCTTCAAAGGTCTTGTCTAAAGGGGCCTACACAACATTAGGCAAGAGTATTTAGCGAGAGGATTTATTTTTTTTGCTCAAATGCAATAGTAGCAGCTTGTGAGGAAGGATGTGCAAATGACATTTTCTGTGCAGCTTTCTGGTGTGATTGGCCAGAAAGGCTGTTAGAATCCAAGGCAGTAAGATGAGTTTTAAGGTAAATATATATATCATTCTTTGGTCAAATTTTATTTCGATAAAAAATCCACAAATGCAAATTGTGCACTTTGCTAGCAACCGTACTATTATCTGGTTGTCATATATATATATGTACTGTTGGACTAGAATTTGCACATGCACATGCCACTTATACTGTTGTAAATACTGTCTGCTTTAAATACCTCCTTTGCTTCAATATTTTACATTTTATACTTTATATTTATATACTTATTTATCTTTCCTTTCAGGTTATTTTATCTTATTTTATTTTATTTTATTTACTTGTGTATTGCTGCCAAGAAAAAGGGATGCTCTGACATTTCACTGCTGTAACACTGTCTTTTTAGCATTGCTTCCACAGTGACAACAAAGAACTATTCTATTCTATTCTATTCTATTCTATTCTATTCTATTCTATTCTATTCTATTAGGATTTTGCAACTTGGTGCATCATTTACACGCTATTTTTCCACAAACTACACGATCACGCCCTCTTATCTAATTTCCCTTTGTTGTGAGATGTATCTTGCCTGACAACCCACCGGAGCCACGTACTTCTCTGGGCTCAATAATGTGTGAAAGGGTTGTTGTCAGGACACTGTTTTCACAAAACCGTATACACGTCTACACAAATGAACACACACGCTGATCTCTGTGATTCCTGTGCCCTTTCTTTCTGCTATCTCTAAAACTATAGCAGCATTCCGCCCCAGCCTTTTTTTTTTTTTTAATATTGTACAAACAGACATTTCTCACCTATACACGATAAGTTTGATGTGTTTGTGGAAATGTATTGACTTCCATCTTCGATATTCCCGTCCTCTCTCTTCTCTGTTTACGACTGTTTAGGTTTACTGCTTTAATAGGGTCAAATAATTGCAAAGTGCAGACACTGTTGTTCATTGCACTGCACTATTGTACTGGAGACAGTGGGAATTTACATCTTTCATTGTTTCAAGCCGAGACCTCCACCCTACGCTTACCATGTTAACAAGATTGATGTATCAGATACGACCGCACACACATTCACACAGACGCGCAGAGAGAAGAAAATCAATGGACTGTTGTTAGCATTTATATGGCTTTTGCTTGAATATCGCTCGCTAAGAGGGAGCCTGCGAGCAGCAAAATAAAACAAAAAAAAAAAAGAAAAGCAGAGGTTGTTAGCAGGTGGTAGCCATGAAACAGAGTTAGCAGTGTTGTCCATTTAACGAAGTCCATTAAACCACGCTGCAGACTAAATGGTTCGTGTTTTAACGCAGATTCATGGCATTCATAAATGTTTAGTGTCACTTTTAACCGATTACAGCAGAATGTAATTTTGGGATTTATTTATGAGCAAATGTGTTTTGTCACAACTATTGACGAGGTCTCACTCACAGGAATAAGACAAGAATCTGGATTTAACATGTTAAGATTTCATTTGCCTGAGAAAAAAGTGCATATGTATTGTCCCTGCATTAAAAGCCAAATTTAGATCACAGGTAGATTTTAGGGTTTTTATCAAATTCATGTTCTCTCCACGTCTGTATCCATTTCTCTTTCTCTTCTCCCTCTCTCTCTACATCCTAATACCCTGACAGAAATCTGGATGAAGAGGAAGACGGAGAAACACTTAAAAAAAAAAAAAGGAGGAGGGGGAATTGAGGAGACTGAGAATAAAAGTGAAACATAATCTATAACTATTGGTGGTAATCTTTTGATTTGGGCACATTCCCTTCTTGCCGCTGAATCAAAAGGTCTATTTGCATTTTTTAACAGATGAGGTTTTAATTTTCACAGTGCTTTGGATTACCTCGATTCAAAGCTCCCTGTCAGAAATGGGGAAGATCTCTATCTTCACTCCCCTTCGTCTCTCTCTTACTTTTTTTTTTTCCTCTCTTGTTGTTGTGTGTATTTGTGGATGAGAAGAATTGGAAAAATTAATATACAGAGGATTGTCTTACGTAGGATCACACTGAATTATATCTGGACAAATTAGCTTTCTGTTCAAAGAGATGTGCAAGTCCTAACCTGCATTTTCAGTGAGTAGAAAAGACAAGCAAGAGCGAGCTGATGAGGAAGATGTCACTCTATTCCATCCAACAAGTACACACCCAGACAGCAAAGAGGTCAGACCTGTGATAATTGAAGTTTCTGCATTTTTATCCTCTTGCACTGGGACACTTTATCATAAAGGTGTCAGTTTTGCGTGATGCACCAACACAACCAACATTATTCCTAGGAGGATTTTCTCGCTTTTAAACAACAGCTTTGGCTTAAAGGACAGGGAGAGTCCCATGTTACTTGGTACTGAGGGACAGGTGGAGGATGGGGAGGCGGCGACAGCCGAAAAGCAATTAACATTCACAAATAGCGTCAGGGAAGCTATCCGCAGAGGTTACCCTGGCGCTGAATGTCACCTACTGCCTGGGCCCAATTCCTTCATTCAACCCTCCCATAAGGGCAGACACACTTAAATACATATTTGCATACAAATGCAGTGATTAACCCTCTAAGTGCATTAGCTCTGGCTGCTTCTTGGAGCCTCAGTGCTAATATCTCACTCACCATTTGTCTGTGTGTGCTTGAAATGAGGTGGAATAATGACCCTTTATTGACTTAGTTGAATTGACTTCCATTGGTTTCCTCTGGCTGTTTTGTTTCTGGATTTCTGAAGTATATTATTCCTTTTCTTCGCCAATAAATCACCACCAAGCTTTAGTTTGCGGTTGACATTATGACAGTGTGCTCTGTTTGATTTAAGAAATGTATTTCCATATTGTCTCCTATAAAGCAATAACGCAATGAAGCACAAAAGTTAAATGATCCCAGCTGGGAAGTGTGTCATTACAAAGCAAATACTAATAGGATACACTACGTAAAGTATATATAAAGAGCAGAATAAAGACACGGGATTCATCAACTCAGTGTAGTGTTTTAATAGAAGAAGAAAAAAGACAGCTGAAGAGCTTCTTTAAAATGAAGACAGAGCAAAGCATTTCTTACTGCTTTGTAAGCTTTGTTCTATTTACAGCAGATGAACACTGACATACTGGGGAAAGCCACCGAATATGCCAAAGGGCTGATATGTTCCTACACCGCTGCTGAGGTTAGTCTGTACCCTACACCCAGGCAAGTGAGCCTGTGTGTAGAAAGGCAAAGAGCAAGAACAAACACAGAAGAAGAGGACAGAATGAAAGTGTTCGGTGGTGAGAGTCCTGATCCTTTTTTTTTTTTTTTTTGAGTCACACTTTGAAGACGCACTTCATGACCTCAGAGGTTCACCTTGAGGCTACAACAGACAACTCCCTGTGGAGTCAACAATCACAACAAGAAAAAGAGAAGTACTGCAAAATCCAGAGCAACGAGTCATTACTACTTTCTTTTACCATCTGACTTTCCACTGCTCCACACTGACTTACATACTGTTGCATAAAGATGAAGTATTAAATAAGAGACATTTAGAATTAGAGTGTTTTTCCCTCCTCATTTTTCCCTCCGTCCCTCCCTGTCTATGTCTTTCCTCCTTCCTTCTCCTACATCTCGTCCTCCCTCCTCTGTCCATTGGCAGCGCATACAGCCGTGAGCAGAGCTAATTAAATGCTTCTAAGTGAGTCGCCTCGCCTCGCCTGCCATTCCAGCCTCAGCAAAAGGTCATCCTACTCACAGGCATGAGGCAGACATTTCTCATGACTGTTTTCCTTTTGAGAAATTTAGCAGATTGTTAATTATCAGATTACAAGTTTGCCTTTTTAAAGGCCAGCACACCGCCCCGAGTTGGATGGCTGGAAAGAGAGAGAGAGAGAGAGAGAATGGAGAAGAGGGGGTATAAGCAATGAAGATAGCTGAGGGGGTCCAGCTTTTCTCCTCTTCGCTCGAGTTAAGTCAGGGCTATGATTCGTGATCAGACAGAGAGAGAGAATTGGAGATAAGCAGAGGAGAGAGGCTCTCTGTCTGACAGTAACCCCTGTACTCTCTGTCTGCTCCCATCAGCCCCAAGCAGGCACTGCCTCCACCTCTGTTTCACACCACCTACATTTAAATAGGAACTGTTCAAAGTACCACGGCGGAGGGGAGGGAGAAAACAGAGGCTTGGCGTGCGGAGATGACCGCGCCAAAACAAGCAAAATCACTGCAAAAGAACACTTGTTTACGTCTTCTTCACCTTTCCTCGCTCAGGCTGAGCCCTCCTGCTGCGCTGAAGGAGGCGCTGGGCCAGAGTGATGTCAGCCAGGTGACATTTTGCATTCTGCCAGTGAAAACAGAGTCCTATGGGAGAGAGAGCGGCGGAATTTCCGTTGCAGTCGCTGATTTTGTAATGATCAAAGGGGTAGGGGTTAAAAATGTCACTGTTGGGTACCCATGAATGACTCCTGGGAGGCTGTTTGCGTGGATGTAGTGACATTTGATGCATTGCCTGTGTTTAACAAAACTTTCCTTTTGGTGGCATTTCCATACATAAACATCCATCTTTGTGGTAGAAAAGTCCCCGTGATTGTTACCATCTGTTTCAGCACATAGTTACGGACGAGCCACGAGGCATTTTAAACCTCCATTTACCAGGAATGCTCCGCTATCTTCCAAATTGCTCATGTTTAACAGTGTTTCTTTAGCTGGATCCTTCAGTGCCCCTGGCTTTACCGCTATTCATGGCCATCAATCTATAAATTGATATGGTGAGTTAATGAGCCAATAATTGAGTCGTGAATCAGCTGTGGAAATAGGCAATGGCAAGTCATTGATGAAAGATCTGCGCTTTATACCCCTTAGCTAAACACAAAGGAAACAAACAGTGTCCTGCACATGGAGGATTTGAATCAGAGCAAATCTAAAAAGTCAAATTTCGGTGCTCATCCTTTTAGATGTGGAGATTCAGCAAAATGTAGGGAAATCTGCTGTGACAGGAAACAACTCAATTATCAGTTACATTGCTTTCAGGGAAGCTTTTTGATGTATTACTGGGGTTTCTGTCAATTTAAGCCCATTAAGTATAAATCATATACTTTCTGCTTGTTGTGTTCAAGGACAGTCAAACTGATGAAGCTACATTTCAAAGGGGAATATCGCACTTTTTACTCCACTGTGATTATCTGACAGCTGCTATGGTTACCAGTCACTTTGTAAATTAAGATTTTACATGCAAAGCATATAATGAGCTTATAAAATATGCATTGTTACAGATTAAATTACCCAACAGCGGAAAGTAGTTAAAATTAGTTCCTCCTTTAATACAGCCACTGCATTAAAAGCTTGTTTTGCTTACACCAAAGTGCATCAGTGCAAATAATGCAATAATATAATATTACATTCTAGAAGGGGCCGTTTCACTGTCTAATGCACACACGTCTAGTATTTTGCTTCTAATGCAGCTGTACTTGTGTTTAAGTCAGATTTGGAATGCAGAACTTTGATGTTGTGGTTTTTTTTTACATGCTATTACTGAGTTTAAATGACTTCTTTCACCAATGGTGGTGTCTTTTCTGCAGCTAATTCTCAAATAATGGATGACCAACCACCCTTGAAGGCACCGACCAAGAGGAGACCTGATCGCAAATGAAACAAAAATAAGCAAATCTCACAGTGAAAGATTTTCCTGCTAAAAAAAAAGAAACGGCTGAACGGCAAATGAGGGACACGATCTGTGTCAAAGGTATGTGGAGGTTGGATTAAATAATGCATGCTCTGCACAGTGTTTTCTTAACTCCTGTCAGCTCCCGTGCTTCCTTTGCCCTCACCTATGTCCCATTTCCTGACCTTCAGCCCTCATTGGTGATTTGTAACTAATGTGCATAAGATGTTATTTGTGTCCATGCCCGGGGCGACCAATGCTCTCTGTCCATACAGCCCACTGCCTAGCCAAGTAAGTAAATAAATGGGACAAGAAGAACAAATGAATAAGGAGATAGATGTTCCCTTCTTGGAGACACAGAGGCCTAATTTGAGCTAATAAAGGATCACATCAAGCGTGACCCCTCGCTGCGAATGGAGGGTCGATGGAGTGTCTGAGAAGCCCAAGCAATCTCGAGTCAATTGCTCACTGGCTCAAAGATCTCATCAGCTTCTTTTCTCTTTACAGAAAGAAGGGGGTTTGAACGGGGAATGAGAAAAAGAGTGAAACAGGAGGGAGGAGAAAGGTAACTGACAGCCGATGCTTTAAAAACAACATTGTTCACCCTTTCAATGCTCCGTCTCATCAGCTCGGTGCTAATCTGAAAAGGAGCCACTTAAGAACAAGCTGTTGTTTATAATACCTCCAATCGATGGATGACCGCTATCACGGCGGCAAAACGTCCGGGGAGCTGACGAGGAGGAGAGAACACACAGCAGATGAACAAAATTAGTCCCTCACCCTTTCCCTTCTGCCTATCTTCAACTCTCTTCGGAGTTAGCCCCCTGATCTGCGGAGTGGGGGGGTTATGGGTAATCGGCAGAGCACTCGCAGCAGCAACTGTGATCTGATTTGTGGCAGAGGGCAGCCAATTACAACCATCGCGTCACTTTGTGCAAGACGGTTACTGCCTGCAGGGGGAGAGAGGGAGGAGAGGGAGAAGAGGAGATGGGAAGAGCAAAGAGAGGGAGAGGGAGGAGCTGACAAAGGTTAGAGAAAGAAGGGGAAGGGGCGCGGGAGGAGATGACAGTGAACAATAAAGAGAGGGCAGGACCGAGGGAGAGAGAGGGAAATTAGAAAATGTGATTACATACCGGATAATTCATTTTCTTTTTACTACTCGGGGCTTACTTTTTGTAACTTTGCCAATAATTGGTGCTCATAGCTTTGCGATCATATGGAGGCACATGTACATCTATAAAGTTTTTGCAAGGCTGGGTAATCTATATCAAATGACAAAAAGGAAGTAAGAATTATTCCCAAATCCCATATAAAATAAAGGACAAGTTTGTGGCATGACAGCAGCGTCTGAGTATTCCTACAGCTTATTATGATAATGTTATTGTCAGAAATCCCGAACAGGAGAGCACTTGTTATTCATGCACTGATGTTTTGGTCTGATCATGCCATGTCTCACCTTGCCAACTGGCGACAGAAGCTGCTGCCCAAATGTCTGTGCATGAATAAACTGAACAGTCGTCCTGTCCTGATTTTTAAGAGTCTGCATGTTTCAGGTTTAAGCATTTTGAGTCAGCGATAATTTTATACTCAGCAAATTTGCCAAGACGTGGGAACAAGAGGGTAAAAAAAAAAGTTGGTAGGCAGAGCATATTATCGATGCTTTTTACTTTTTACTAAAGGCCAAACTGGCAATGAGCAGTCAGAAGCGTCTGTTGACACTAACGCTTGATTCCTACTCCTTTGTTGGAACCATGCAGAGTCTATGCAAATGGTTTGCACTCTTGTGAGCATTTGTACTTGTGTGTCTTTTAGTGGTGCGGTTTCAGGCCTTCCTGTTTTCTTGGTGGGATCTGAAGATGCCAGCTTCTTGTCTGATTGAACACCCTGGTCACGTACTAGTAACATTTCAACATTACGTTCAGCTTGGCCTAAGTCTGAACTGCAGGTGCTTTAACAGTTGAGTAATTTAGGGACGGCTTTCCCCACAATTTAGCACCAAATTTAGTCCAAAAGCAAAACAGACAGTGCCAAATACACAGTTTGCTGCCAGAATCATGAAACACCTTTCTCATTCTCTTTGCCCTACAACTTCACATCTATCACAAACTGAAATATCCACGAAAATAAAACTTGAATGCGATGAAGACAGAATAAGTCCGATCAATGAGACTCACCAGTAATGAATGTAATCGAGGTTTTTACAAAATGTGAACAAGAGCTGAAGCTTAGTTTGTTGCTTCCAGCTGTCTGTAGGAGTCTTTACAATTTAGTTAAAAAAATAAAATAAAATAGCAGCATCAAACAACAGCAGGATCCTCATGAATGTCACCAAAGTAAAACAACTGTGCACATGTGGTACAACTGCAGTATTTTGTTAGTTACTTAAAATTATTATCCCCAACACGGAGCCGGGATCGATCAAGATCTAACTGCGAGTCACACTGTGCACTTGTGTGCCGTCATACAGAATCCTAGCTTGATAGCTACAAATAAATCATTTGTTATCATTTGTTGAGTCCAGAAGTTCATCACAGCTGTCGGCGTATTTTTATTTTACTGCTTATAATGTAATAGTTACATTATTGTGTTTTCAGTGTTTAAGAAATTATTACGAAAGAAGGAAGAACGCTACTTAGTTATTTTGACAGTTTGATTATGTTTCTATTAGTTTAGATTTAGTTATTACATTGTTTTGTATTATATCATTTGATCTGTATGACAAATACCGTATTGTCTCTGTCTCCATCACTGTTGTGGGTATGTCTGAATGAAGCAATTACAAATATTAATGTAAAACCCACCTTTGCTTAAATGTCAGAATGCTGTCATTTAATCAGATTGATGAAGGCAGCAATGTTAACAAAGTCTTAAAAGGACTTGTGCAACTTTGTCAAGCTTCTTCATTGGTGCAACAAACAACGGCTGCTGAAACCAAGGAGATCACGTCGTAGCAAATAAATGTTGAAGAGCAGCTACAAAATTATTGAAATGCAGAAAAGATCAAAGTAATTACAGGTTATTACATATTACATACCTTTTGTTTCACTTAAGCATTATATTTGTGCAAATTAATACGCTGTATTTACATGGTATAGTGCTACAAAGCAGACCGATCGCCGTTATTGGGGTTTGCATTGCCGTGACATTACATTTCTGACGAGGTGCAGATCAGGTTATGGCCACTACAGCACATCTACTGCAAAGATTCAGCACAGAAGCACGAATCAAGCTGTAGATGCATGTATGTCTGATGGGATTTACCGTAAGCGTACCATATCTGGCTACTTGTGTGTAATTGTTATCATCACAGGGATGCAATTTGTTTGAATATTCATGGTTGGAATCGATATCTTTACATCAACAGTGAATCCAGTGGCAACGGAAAGGACTTCTGTATGTGAGAAGAGCGTGGGATTATCTTCCCTCTTTGCACAACACCAAGAGATTGCACTTGTACAACCGAATTTATCCGCACTAATATTTATTGCACCTGAAATTTAAATTAAAAAAAACATCTTATTACTTTTGACCCCATCAAAAATAAGGGAGGGCACCGCAAAATGCAATGTGCCACTTTCCTATTTCCTACTATTAAGTTCATTTCCTTCCCATACTCCCTTCATTAGCACCCGTGTTAAGCTCTGCAGAATTGCTAATAAGTTAATTGAGGGCTTCTTAAGACTGTGTAGGTGACATTGAGAGGGAGATTGGCCTCACTATGTGTGAGAATGAGCTTTGCATAATATTTAATGGCCACTCATGCTCCACATAGTGGGGCTGTAGCGACTTCTGGGCTCGTATTGTCTCATGCACACACACACAGAAATATAGAATTACACACCGGCAAACACACACTTTCCTGCTATGAGTATGGTGTCAGTATTAATTAAACACGTTGTATCCCACTAGGGGAGAAGCTGTGTGTCTGTGTGTGTGTGATCAGTCACCTTCTATATCATGGGCCGAGTGGGCTTAAGCATGAAATCGACTGTATCCGAGTTGTGAGTGCTTTTCTCTCTATCGCGCGCACACACACACACGCATTCACTGCGGTATAAAGGCGATAGTCTGTTTTCATCGTATAACGTGTGTGTGTGGGCAGACAGGTTGACAGTGCATGCAGAGAGTCAGAGAGAAGGAGTCAGGCAGGCAGGCAGCAGCTGTATTGGGACTTCCCTTTGGGGCCAAAGGTTTCCTGCCTCTCTCTCTCCATCTTTTTTGCCTCCCTCTCTCTCTCTCTTCTTCCCCCAGAGGCTTTGTGTAGACAGAGGAGACTTCCATCCACACACTCACACATACAGATACTCTTCCTCCATCGCGGAGCAATTCTACGCCCACCAACAGGCCGCAGATGGTTGTCTGAGTGTCAGAAGAAATACACTGCAAAGTGAAATATTGAAAGGGAAGTCTAGTATGGTAATTCTGTCTCTTGAGTTTCTGTTTTGCTCCGGTTATATATGTGTGTGTGTGTGTGTGTGTGTGTGTGCGCATGCTTTTTGGGTTTCTGCAGGACAGCTTGATTGGCTAGCTGTCCGATTTCAGAATTGCCCACAACAGATCAACCTTGAACAACCTTTCTGTCCACTTGATAAGGTCCACTTACCTCCGAAAGCTCTTATCTCATTCACTCATTCACTGCGGTGAAGAAAGTGAGGAGAGAGATATTGCAGAGTGGCTCAGGTTTGAAAGCTTTGTATATTAAAACATGTCTGTGGACCACACTGGTGGGAAGTACATAGCAAGCTTAAAATAAACGCACAAACCAAAGTAATTATGCAGTTTAGTTGAGAATGTTTAGTTTATGATGTTTCCTACTCTGCTGCACTTCACATTAAACTTTAAATATCTTTAAAATAACAAACTGATTTGGGGGGAAAATAATCTAAATCCATCCAGCTTCAAACCACAAGACTGAAACCTGCTATCAAATGATTGACAAATGTTTTAATGCAATGCATAAAACTATGTAATTATACGGCTGTAACATTTTCTTACGCTGTTTAAAGTGTTTACATTAGTCGGTTTTATAGACACCTTAATAAAATGGAGTGACATTTTCAGCACTAAGAAACATAAAATGTGAATTTTACTTCTGACCTTTAAGAAAATAGATTCCACATCAGCCTGTTATGTTTTTTTTATTACATTCCTAACATCGGGTTTTTGATAAAGACCGTACAGACTGTGTTTGATTCCACATCGACGGGTCCATCTTTCTATCAGAGTAGCTTAGCTAAGGTAGCTCTCATGCAGGATTTATGTTCTGTCCAAACTACCTGTCAAACGGTCAGATCTGATGTTGGATAGGAGGCTGTCTCGGTGACCGTTGTCTATCATTTTCACCAAATCAATGATCTCACATTCACACCCACTTCACGCCTTGATTGGCTGCCTGGAGAGATTGTGTGATAATGTGCGCTGTTTTTCCCATTTTTACAAGATATCACGTCTGCAATCCCTTCATCGCGGCTGGTTATTCACTCAGCCCTCCATCGTGACTGCTCAGAATGACTATAAGCACATCTTAAGCGCTAATTCTGAGAGAGCATAAGCCGACCCTTGTCCACCCCATTATTTTACCACTATAGCCCCGGCTGTGGAGTAGCTTTTTTTCCCACACGCTGTAGCCGATGTGAGCCTTCTCTGAAATGCAATTACACATCAGGTCTTTGGCGGCCGAGGACACAGCAGGTGAAGACAGCAAAAGAGCCGTGATTAGTTGACTTCTGATGCCAGTGGAGACTCGAAGAAAAAGGGCTCTGAAATACATATTAAGAAATCTTATCTCCGCTGCTGGACGATCAGAGCGAAAGAAGGAATGCAAATGTGCTGATGGCGAGGCTTCTATTCAGTAATGGGACTCGGTGAAATGGAAGCTGCCTCTTTTTAAAAGTCTGCGCTAAAGGCATTGCCACTCTATATCGCAACATGAATTAAAGAATGTAAACACAGGTCCGCCAACTCCTATTCATCTCCTACGAGAGGCGGCGGCGACGTCCTTGTGAGGAACGCTGGAAGTTGCCCAGCGGTGAGGAATGGGCAGGTAGTGAGGAGGATAAAGTTGAAATTAATGAACTGTGACCTGGAAGCTGTGGAAAGTGGTGGCGCAGCAGCCCACCTGTTATCAGTTGTATATTTATTGTAAATAAATGAACAAGGCAGCTTATTGACCCTGAAGTAACACTCCAATCGCATGCGGCTCGTGAACCAATCTGTATTGTTATCTGTATCGTGAGCCTTTACACCGGCGACACTGGAAACAAGCGGTAAGCTGCATTTAAATTGACAGTGTGATTGATTTGCTCACAGGTGGCTGAGTGTGGGTGTTTCCTGGTGGCCTCGCTACATTTGGTGTGTGTCTATGTGTGTGTCTAAGCGCAACACGCCATCACACAGTGCGGTAGTCGGTTTCCAAAGCTGGATCGCATCTACAGTTTCGTACAATTTAAAGAGCCTGTATCATGCACATTTAAAGTTTTATAATTTTATTTTTGGAGCCTGCTAGAATATGTTCACCCACTTTATTGTTCAAAAACTACATTAGTTTTCTCATACTGTACATTGCTCTAGCATATTATCTCACCTTCTGTCTGAAAGACTCCATTTTAGCTCCTCTCTTTTTTTTTTCTCACCTTGTTAACATCTCCACATGGTGGCTTTTATATGCAGGAATACATATAATGAGAAAAAATAAGCATTCAGCCCCATATCTGAGTATTTCCACCATAAAGCTGCAGTGTACTGACGACAGTCTCAAAAGCACAGATTCACACAACACATAACAAAACTATGGAACCAATTGCACCAGCTTATGGGCTTTTTGTTAGTCAGTTTGAACATGTGTGGCTAAATTACTCCAATAATATCAATATAAGCTGCAAAATTACTTTTAACAATAGTTGGTGCAATATCAGGTTCAGTATCATGTGTAATATTTCACTTTTATGTACAACATGCCAACATTTTTCAGGTTTGTAATTTCAATTTCAAGCGCAATCGTGTACTTTCATGTACAGTATTTCTTTATCAGATTACCTTACTACCTCTGTATCACAGCAGTATTATCAGTAGTGTATCATACTTTTATCTTATTGCTTTTTGACGAGGCATTGCATTTCCCAGTTTTATGTTTTTTTTTTTTTCCTGAGCAACATCTGGAAAAAAAAATCTAATCTTCTTTTACAACTTACCATCTTTAATTATTGGTAAATTAATAGTTAATTGCACTATCATTAATATTTATTTTATGGCTAATAAATAATAAAACTGTATTTAATCATGTTTACTACTGATTAGTAATGCTGTAATAACCTGCTATGTTATTTGCCATTAATTTGTGTCGTATAAAATAATTGTTTTATACTTTATACATAGTATAAAGTTGGCAAGAGATGATAATTACTTTCTGATGACATTAACTGTTCATTACCAGTTTATTGTTGCATACATTATATACTGTAAAACATCTATGAAGACGATAGACCAAATGACTGTAACATTTTATTAATGACTAATAATTTGTTTGTAAAAAGTCTACATGTAATCGGATGGCTTTTATAGAATCGCAACTGATGATTATAACATCTTATTAGACAACGACTTCCTCTGCCACTGGTCTGCGTATTAAAAACAATGCTATCAGGCAAGGCATCTCTGGCACAGAAATCAGAGTAGTAATTTGAAGCGATAAGACCCAATTTGTATGAATTTGTTCAAGTTGGAAATGAAGCTCATTACGCTTGAGGTCTTGTTAAACCCTGAGTGAGAGAAGGAACATGAATTTGAAATGCTTTTGAACTACAGATTGGTTGCTCCATGTTGCTAAATGAAAATGTGAAAGCCTTGCAAATCAAATCATGACTAGTCTGGTGAAATCATTTCAGTGCTGCGTTACAATTGTTCTCTCTCCAGGAAATGTCTCCCAAGTGCGATGGTTCATTTTATCCTAAAGAGCCATATATCTCCAACAAGGGCTACTGTACATGTGGCGAGATCCGTGTGCAGGGAGTTTAATCAGTGAGCTTTGTAATGAAGTGAGGCCACACAATGCAGGATTATCAATTCCACACACAGCTGGAATGGCTGTTGTGAATGATACCTGCTGCACATACAGTGATTTTGTTAAGTGAATCTCAGCGTTCTCCTGCAGGACCAATCTCTCCTGGTCTGTCATGCTGGACAAGTAGTTATTGAGCAAAAGATTGAAAGTAAGAAAGAAGAGATTGGGCGAAGAGGCTGGAAAAAAAAAGGAGAGGGAGGGGAGCGAGGGCAAGAGACATGGCTGGAGAAAAAGTGAAACGGCGAGGGGAGAGGATGAATGTGGGCAAAACGAAGGGATGACAGAAGTCAGATGAGTGAGAGAAAGAAGCGTTGGGCTAATAGGAAGCACAGAGAGAGATGGAGAGATGGATTTGACTGAATAAACGAGAAACGCAGACTGACAGAGACAGCGGCGCCGAAGTGAGAGACTGCCCTGGGAGGCAAAAGATGTGGTGGAAGGAGAGGAGAGGACAGCTCAGCTCTGCTGCTTGCTATTCCAGGTGTCATCTTTTCCAGTCGCTGCTGATTAGTGCCTGAACATATCTCCTGGGGAGAAAATTAAATATTGATCTATTTTTCTCTCTTCGTTCTAACCCCCATCCTCTTTTTTTACTCTGCTTCTTTTTTGTATAGAAAAGCACACTACCGTTAGAATTTCAAATGTGACTGCTCAGGGGTAAGCTTTTCACATATGACTAAAAAAAAAAAAAAAAAAGCCCTTTCCCCTAGCGCCCTTAAGCCCACTCACCCAATGGTCTGTGCCTTTTTTTTTTTTTTTTTACTTTGTTCAGTGCAGTGGATGCTGCTGCATATTACATGCTTCCCAAGAGTTTTCCTTTGCATGTCTAATAATAAAGAGAAACCAAGAAACCAAAATTTAAAGCACTTTCATATGCCACCTTGTTGTAACTTTGCATGTACTTAAAATGTACAAAATTCCCAGAAATTTTATTGTAGTTTCAATGAAACTGGAAACAATTGTTTTCTGTCATCCTCTAAAATGTAATAAAAAGAAGTATGCAGAAGCAAAAAATTGTTCAGTGGTAGTACCCTGAAACCCCTTCCCTCATTTTGCTTACTTGCATTCTGATTCTGTGACTGCAATTAATATTTCTGCTTGTGATACGTCCTCCACTTATGTTCTTCCATTCAAATATGAACACGGATTGACAACAATAACTAAAATATTGCATTTAAGGGAATTTAAGGGGAAATATATTTCAAATGAAACATACCCATATATAATGACATATCATGAAATGCATATATATGGTAGCTTGTGTAGCAAAAGAAATCTTTGAAATGTGTAACTACTAACTAACCTCCCCTTGATCATTTACTGATCATATCAGAATGGCTGTAGGCCACAACTTGCCAGCCTTTAAAGTTGTACTGATTGATTTTGGGTCACCCGGGGAGCAGCAAAGCGAGCTATGAACACAGAACTGACATTATCACTACACTTGACATGAGAAATATGTTGCTTTTCTTCATACAAATCCAGCAGACGCAAAGTCAAATGAGCATCCCTTTTCTAATTGTGTCTCCGGCCACAGGATGAATGTCCAAATCCAGTCTTGTCTCCTTTTAGCTCTGCTTCGCTCCCCACCTGCTCTGTCCCTCATCAACTAGCTGCTAACTGTCTGCTGCAGTTTTGTACAGCCAGGTAGCAGTTTCGATCAGAGATTGTTATTGTTGCTATTTTTTTGCTGGTTTTGTTTGGGCTGAAACGATACACTGATAACAGCGGTGAAAATGATTGGAAAAATAAGGCTGCAGGCTGTAAAATCACAAACAATGACCCAAAAGATTCTAAAAGCTCTACAGAGCTTAAATCAAGTCTGCTGGTTCATCCTCATGTGTTATGTGATCCACATGTCAACATAAAAATATTGATTATCCACTAATTAGCTATTCCTGCTTTATCATGCAGGGGGTCGGAGTCAATCCAAGTTGACAGTCGTTGAGCAGCGAGGTCTACCCTGGATAGGTCACCAGTCCATTACAGGGCTAACACAAAAAGACAGACAATCACACAGGCTCACGCTCACGCCGACAGCCAATTTAGAATCACCACTTAACCTACCATGCGTGTCTTTCACTGCGAAAGAAGCATCCAGAGAAAACCAACGCAGGCACAGCAAGAACATGCCAAGCCAAACAAAATATTGATTAATGCAGCTTTAGGTATGCGCCATGCAATTATGTTATTGTTGGTTCAGTTGTGTTACCGGTAGGCTTTAGCCTTTATTCCATCTGTGAGAACACACAGCTCTGGTGTTGGTGGAACAGGGAACTGACAGTGCTTGAATAAGGGAACGAGTGTGACAGCGGGAGGCAGTGACAGCAGGTAGATAGTACTGTGTAGAGTGTGTCATACATCACTGAGTGCAAACAGTTGTCCACGGTAAGACCATTCGCTTCCTATTGATTACCCCCGAAAGTACACAAAGGTACACAAGGACATAAGAAGACCATATGACCACAAGGTGTATCACATATAAAAGGCAAAATAATAAAACGATTAATAGCCTTCACGCCCACCGCAGCCTCCAATCCTCTCAGGTGGTATCGTAAATCCTCCTGCTCCACCTGAGTCCTCTGAGTGGCATAAAAAGAACAGCCGAGCATTTAAATCCTCTCCCTCATACCCCCTGTCCCTACCTCCTCTCCCCCCCCCCAACCGTGTCCTGTTCTTCTCTGCGCAACTCCGGCTTCAGTGTGACGGCCTCAGCTGTGAGGGCCCAGAGTAGTTGTGACAGGCCAGGATAGCAGCCGTTCCCCGCTGTCTCGGAGGATTAGGTCTCCTTCTTCAGGACGACTCGGGGATGCCTCGTGGCCCCTCTACCTGGCTTCTATAGGGGCTTCTCCACATCACAGGCAAAGATTGGCCGATTATAGACTTTGTGCGCGATCAGTGATGGAAATGACGCACTAATGATGATAAAGTTTATCTTCCATCCTATCTAGAATGCGATTAGCTGCAATTAAATATTAACAGCATGTGTTCATGTTGCTTAGCCAAAGGGTACCTGCAGGTGCTTCATCTACTTCTATAAACTACTGCAGTAAACTGAGAGTTTAGCATAATTACTTTCCATCAACAAGGCTGCTGTATGACCAGGAAGACGAGCAGCCTCCACCACAAAGCACACTGTAAATTGTGGATTGTGTTAGTGAACAACACAGCAAGTAATCTCACTTCTGTCTTCACCGCAGACACCTTTAGGCTGAATAGATTGCCTTTGTCTGACTGGGACTCATTGAGTGTCTCACTTTCAATTTTGTTGTCTCTGCTTATTTTACATAGTCAAAACAACAATTTGAGATGGAACAATTTTTGCTTGTTTGCTGATCCCAATTTGGACACGCATACTATGGTAATGTGGTTATTTCGGACAAAATGTGAGTGAAATTACTTATCCACCCAAACCAGATGATACACACCCTCTGTTCCTGTCGATTTTGATGCAAATAGCACCATCTCCGACCCATGAAGGTTTCCGTTCCATGTTGGCGTAATTTTGAGAAACAGCAGCTCTGATAGGGTTTATGAGATAGAGGCTGCAGACGACAGACACACGGGGAGAACAACGAGCTCAGCGAATGTTACCGCAGTTGGCTCGACATTACAACAAGATAAGGTTATTTAGAATAAACAAGTTTTCAGTTTAGTGTGCTTTAATACTATTAATAATAAAAACTGGAAAAAATGCATTTTGAGTCACCTCACCATATGGATCCTGTTACAACCTTAAAACCGTTGTGCGATTGCAGCACGTCATGAAACAACAGCTAACAAAAGGCAGAAAAAGAGAATACATTAATTATACTTTTGTTACAAAATGGGCTCACAATAACAGCTGTTATTTTATATCAATATAAAATGAAATAGCAGATGTCAACAAGCTCAATCTGTGAAAGCATTTAAAGGTATTAAGATAAGATAGAAAATGCTTTGTTTCTGATGTTTTTGACGTTACTTTTGTGGTCTAGGAGCAAAACCTTTTGCAGCCAAGTCAACAGAATATACCACAGTATGTTGCATTGTTGTACAAGTCCTATTTTCTTAGGCCTTGTCCAAATCAATACGGATATTTTGCAACATGAACATTGTTTGAGCCTCTCGCCCACATATAAATAGCATCTGCAAAACTGGTTTAAAAGTGTAGTTTATGTATACCAATGTGGACATGTGAAATCGGAATTTGGGAAACAGTATTGTCATATTCAATTCTTGCATGGCCATTGCTGTTTTGTGTTTTAAATATGTGCCTGATGCAACAACAACAACAGCGGATAAATACTGGTTTCTTTATGTTTGGTTTGCACCAACATAAGGGCTTCATTTGGCATTACTGCACCACCTTGCTGCCACACTAAATCCTCTGTGTCTGCTGTTCACCTGATCTGTGGTTTGAAGTCTGCAGAAACAATAAAATGACAGTTTTCTCTGGTGTTTGATGCATCCTTGATGTCGCCTGGCTCAGCATGCCTGCTGGAGCCTCTGTGGTCATTTCTGCGTTCTCATAATCTCGGCTTGTATTATTCGATGGCTGGCAGTTATCTTACTTTAGACAAGGACTATGGTGATGAATTCTCGACTGCTTCGTATTTAGCTTCACCGTTAGTCAGCCGTTACCATTCATTTATGCTTTCTACCGCTCGAGTCCCAGTGCAATAAGCTTCTGTAACACACGCCTCGTTTATAGCTTCCAAACCCATTCATTGCAACAAATTCCAAAATATTGCACTGCGGTGCATGGTGCGTATTCCTTAGCGGTAACTTATGCTCATATTAGCAATATAATGAGTTTAATCTCCATTCCCACAATGTACGCGTCACTGCTTCAAGATAACACCTGTGAACATAACGCACTAACATCTGGTACGACGCTAATGAGGTGAGCGCACCAAAGTTGGGCTGTTGATGTTTGTAGTGCTATCAAGGCGCTGACTCAGAGATGCATGCGATGATGGTTTAAATAAAGCTTTTGAGGACACAATGAGGTATTATCATGGGGGAACGATAATGTAAATGAGTGGAGTGTTAATCTGTTAAACAGCCAAATAAGCATGTCTGTAATTATGAATGCACTTTATGGCAGTTTTCATTTTAATCTACAACAATAATAATAATAATCATAGTGAAAAAAAAATTAATGGACAGCTGGCTTTGTATTGGGGAGAAGCAGGGTGACTACTGTATGTTTTTCCCTCCTGTTTGCCACGTAAAGCCATTCAGACTTATTGTCCCTGACATAGTAACTGTAAAGCAGGCACTTGCAAACCAATTCCCACTTTTTTCCCCAATCGACCTCTCTTTTCCACATTGGTGAGCAATCACTATGAAAAAATGCCTGACCTTTGCTTTTATGGACCATTTGCGATATGGAAAAAAATGTCAAAGTGTGATTTCTCTAACTACCACGGTTAGTGAAGAAAAGCACTGGCCAGAAAAAGGCCTTTGCGGTGTGTATGTGCGTATTCTGTATGGATACCTTTATCCACCAGTTTAAATTGAACTTTCATGCACCATAAATAGCCATCAAGCGGACAATGTAAACTGTTGAGATTGAGGAAAAGACAGCTCTTGCATTACAAGGATGACCCCAGAACAGATGGGATGCTTTGCTCTGCTGACAAAGCCCAAGGCCTAAGACCAGACTCCATCATGATGACCAGTCCACCGTAGATTCCACAAAAGAAATGGCAGGTAAATCTTGACTGGCTGAGATCCAAACATCCAATTATTCAGCGTCAGGGAAAGCCTCTCCTCTTCCAGCCTGACTTTATTTGAAAAATTTGAACAGGCCAAACAGGAAATGTGCTTTCATTTCCAGAGGCAGCCAAGAGCCAAGATTGAACGCCATTTTAATGAGCTTTCCCAATGAGGTGCCACCTGTTTTATCCAGATAATTGGATGATTGGCCACCCTTAAACGACCCCGGCTTGGCGAGAAATCTTTCTTTCTTTCTTTCTTTCTTTCTTTCTTTCTTTCTTTCTTTCTTTCTTTCTTTCTTTCTTTCTTTCCTTTGTCAAAAACACACACTAAACTCCAACCACAACAAATAAAAAGCACATTGTTATTGAAAACACTCTGCAGATGATGAGAACACCCAAAGCAGACAGCAGACAAACATTCAGCTTATATGCGGAAATTATTTTTACCTGCCACTGTAAACCTTTTCCGCACCACGCAAACAGCTCAGCTGAATAGAACTTGGATTTATTTTTTTTTTTTGCAACATCAAAAATAAACCCATTCCAAGAAGAAATCTGAGATATGGAGTCTCTCCTCCTGCTTCACATCCAGTGTGTGGTTTCTCTCGTTGTGAAATGCCACAGCTCACTGGTGGCTTTAACATGTGCTATTATGAATGCAGCTGCCGTGGAGCAGACACTGGACTCCTCACTCAGACAATTCACATGATTTAATCAATTTCACAGTGAACAATTGAGCGCCGCAGTCCGATGAAACTTGATAATTTTATCATTTCACACTGCTGTTTTACATACAGCAGACATAGCCAGCTGATGCTCTGCCCTTGACTAAGAATGAAGCCAATTGCAACTTCCCGGTCTCTCTCCAGGAAAATTATCCACAAGAGACTTCGCTGAGGGAGATTCAGTGTCAGTTTAAGAAGCAAAGAGACAAGCATCATTGTAGTAAATGAGCTGAAAGAATAAGATGGACATTTTTACCCAAATGCAACGGCTTTATCAAGCAATACAACTCTATGCTGTACTAGAGACACTACTGTACAAAAAGAAAGGCAAAAACTGTTATATGTCAGCAGTCAAAGTTAATAAATTCTTTGATTATGGCTCATGAAGCTATATAGAGTCAGGTTCCAAAAAGAGCTCAGTTCACCTTCATGTACGCACAAACCTGAACTTGCATATTTATTACAAGTTAAAGGTCCTACTAAAAGGTAAAGTCAGCGATTCTAATCCAATACAGCTCTTGTCAAATGCAGTGAATATCTCCTCACAGTCCTCTAGCTGTCAGTGCTGTGTGCGTGCTAAAATAAAAACACTGAGTTGGGAAATAAAGACAGGGGCTCTGACCAGCCCACACAACAATACTGCAGTGGGTCCTGTACACATTTGGGATGGTAAATCTGGGACATGCAAACTGTTTAAATACAGCAGCAAGCTCAATATATATACATAAGAAATGTGACTCACAAACTCCACCTTTAAGGACTAAAGCATTATGCAGTATTTGACATTATGCTGCCTTTTAGTGTTATAGCAGCTTTAGCTACTCCACTAACTATTGAAGTGTAAATGATTAGGTATTTAATTTCTATTTTTTTCTGTTTTCCGATCTAGTTGTCACTCACTCACTCACTGCACGGGTAAATAGAAGAACTCCGTGTGACAGCGGTTCTCAAACTCAGTGTGGCAGCTCCGCCTGTCACGATCTTGGCACTATCTCACTCCTCCTGACTCCAGGTTGATCCGGAAACGTTGAAGTGTGATTGGAACTGAGGTTGAGCATCCATGGGTAGCGGACACGTGGTCACGTCAAAGTGTTGATGTGCTTATTTAAGCTTAACTTTAAGCCTTAGCCCAACAGGTGAGTTATAAACATTCACCTCCCATAGTTGTCATGAAGTGGTGAGATTAGTTACAGAGACCAAAGCTGTTTTGTGTGCCAGGCTGTACACATGTTTATTTCTGCTGCTTTTTAACATGGGGTGTAGTTTGTGGCACTTCAGTGATTTGACTTTTTTTAGTCTGAACAAGAACAAAGGAATTTATTTTCTAACATATATATTCCTGGAAGGTAAGCTGTGGCAATAAGTCACATATTACACAATCAATAAAACAGTTCTCTTGGGGGAAACTCTGCTGCCTGTATTATATCTACATGTGTAAATCCCAAACATCAATGCTTTGTGTCGCACATCGCCTGACAAACCCTGTAGGAATTTGATCAATTTGCCAATTTGCCTGACTGATGCATGTACATGAAAACCATTTAAATTTACCCGTCGTGAAAAAAAAAAAAAACCTCCAGCGACCGTCAGAGGGTTATATGTAAGATAGTACGAAAGACACTAATAACTGTGACTCAGCCCACAACTGTACTTGAACAGCGCCAAAGAGTGTAATAACCAGGGACCGCTGCTCCTTCCTGACTGGGGATCTGACCTTTCCACAGTAGCTGCCCCTCAATTTGCCAGTCCACAGGCCCATACAGGCAGATAATAGGCATCCTCGGGAGTCGCTATGTGTCTATATAGTCAGGCATGGACACAGGCATGGACACAGAACTGTAGTGGTGCATTCAAATGTCAGGCATATTTGTTGGCGAAAGGGCAGTGACAGGCGTTGTATCTGCTGGGTAGTGCGAATGGAACAGCTGTTATTAAAAGTAAAGATGTAAAGGACAGAGGGGTGGAAGTTGCGAAGACAGAAATACAGTCGTCGATAAAAGGTTGAACGGATCAGCAAAACTTTATATTAAAGTGGACCTCGTATTGGGATCTGGGGAGCACAGATGATCCTGAGAAAAATGAAGTTTATTTTCCTGCTTGAGTAATTTAATTAAAAGCACTTCCGATATATAGGTATTAGCTATAATTGCAAATGCAAAAACAGAGATCAGGGTAGGAGAGGACTGTACATTCACCTTCATCTCCAAAACCTGCTCGGCACATATGGCAGTTGCAGCTTCCCCACAGCTGTGGCATAGGGCAATGGTGGACAGAAGCATTTTTTATTTCCTTGCAGCAGCTGGCTCTTTGTTTTCTTGCTGTTTTCGAAAAAAAAAAAAAAAACCTCACTCCAGCGGCTGCATATTAACTCCTTTAATTACTCTCAGGACTAGATTAAACCCATCTAGACCAAACCTAATGTTAATGAATGCCTGTTTTAATTTTCTTTCAGCCAAAGTGTAACTATGATATTTTATTAAATCCATTACAGTCAGTATTTTGTATAAATACACAATAATTTCCACAGCTCTAGAGCATTCAAGCAGCTTTCATCTTATTATTTTGGTTACATGTCCGTGGTTGTCCTAGATGGATATGTTCGCCTTCCATTCAAAGCATGGTTCACACTGTCCCCAAGGGGCAAAAATTCAATCATTGCATCGATTTTTTTTATTTTTTATTTTTAAATAAACAATATATAATAATAAAATCCTGACTTTGACCCCAGTCTGTTAAATTTAAACGTATATCTGTTTGCCATAATGTTAAAACTGCTGGCAGGTGAAGTGTAAAACACCGATTGTCACCTTACGGGTCCCAGCAATCATGAGGATCTCACCCATTTCACCCACCTCAACATTGTTCCAGACCAAGCAGCATCCTCTCTTAGCAGGACAAAGGGCCCCGCCACACTGCAAAAACTGCTCAAGAACAACTCAGCGAGTACGACAGAGCTCACAGCGTTGACCCGGCCTCCAAACTCACCAGATCCCAATCTGTTCAAGCATCTGGGGAACACACTGAAACAAGCGAGGTCCCACCCTGCAACCTAAGGATCTGCTGCCGGACGCCGCAGGAAACCTCAAGACTGAGCTGTTCTGGTGGCACAAGTACAACCAACACAAACATTAGGCAAAGACGAAGACGAAAACAATCAGGGTTGTCAGTCATCTTGTGAGAACAATTTCACCCATTCCCCTATTCTTGGCCAAGGCCCACTGACTTGATTTTATTACTTTTCTGGAAGAAAATAATTCTAAACACTTTAAAGATAAATTGGCATGTATCTCAGGTTACCGTTCCCACTTCCTTTCAGCGGAGCACGGCCCCTCCCCTAAGCTCTGCAATTGTAAGTATTCTCGCAAAATCTCAGACAAGACTGGCACATATGCAGAATTTGAATCTGCACCAACCGAGTGAGATTTGAAAAGTGTGTAGTCTGGTTCTGTCCTGAATCCCTTTATCAGCGGAACAGGGAAATATCTGACACACCCAAGATGAGACGAGCGGACCTACCGGCAGATGGACTGATGGTTTGAATAAGAAAGAGGTAGAGATTTAGAAGGTAATGTGTGCGGGAATCATGCGTTTAGTTGCAGGAAGAAGAAAAAAAAAAAAAAAAGAAGAAATCTTCTGTTTGTGTGTATTTGTGTACTCACAAATGTTTGAACCTGAGAGTTGGGAGGGTGGTGGGGGGGCAGACTTAGCTGGGTAATTGAGTGCTTAATCCCATCAAAGACTGCTTCATGCCATCCGCTTCTTCCATAATCTGCCCATAATTACACACTCCCAGCAACTCACTCTCTCTCTCTCTCTCACTCTCTCTCTCTCTCTCTCTCTCTCACACACACACACACACAAACATACGTATACAAAGTTGTTCCTGCTTCTGTAGGAAGCCATTAAAACAGTTCATCTTAAGGTTATTGGTGATGTTTTTACTTAAATCACATGAGTTGTTGTGGACAGTTTCACAATATTAATGACCAACACATTCATTTTTAATACACTGTAGCCTGTTTGGCACATTCCTGAAGCTAATAAATGATCAAGTTAGCATTTGTCACCTTGTGTTTTGTCATAAAAGAAGTTAAGCATCATAGATATGAACGCTGGATTTTATAGTCTTAAGAAGTAACAGTGAATTGAAAGCAGCGTGTTGCAAAAATAGGCTTAAAAACGCTCAGATGCTCTGAACCTGTATGTAGAAGTATGACGTTTCTATCTCTTGGTGTTTAAATTTTGTCCACTAGTGTTTGCCGTGCATACTATAAAACCCCCAGATTAACACAGTCGGCCATTTTTATGATCTCATTCCAGTCACTCACTTGTTATGACTTTGTCACATTGCAGAGAGAAATCCATTAGTGTCTGTATTCGGTTTCAGGTTGTCCACAGAGATACGGAACCATTCGTCTGTCACTGTATGATATATACGCTACACAGTGTGCGAAAAACACTCTTAACCTGTGGGTCAGCGCAGTGAATCGCAGCACTGACACATCTTTGATCAAGGTACTAAATGGCTCCAACAAGATAGTTGTCCCACATAAATCCTAAATGATCCAGGTGAGCCAAAGAGGAAAGGGAGAAGGAGGAGGAAAAAGAAGGTGTGTTTTTTTTCTCGGCCTGCCATGGCCAAAGGGGCTAATGCTGATGCTAGTAAATAATATGGTAAATACTGATGCTTTTATTCTTCAGCACTCCCATCTGTCTGGCCCAGGGAGGCAAAATAAATACTGGTGGAGTGGAAGAGGGAGAGGGAGTGTGATGAACCAACAGGGCCCGCAGCAGATTAGAAATGCAGACTTTTGACTAGAGGCACCCTGAAATCCAAGTCAGCCTGAAAAAATTTGGTATGGAAAAAATGAGTATGTAAAGCCCTCTCTGCACCATCAACTATCATCAGTGTGCCCATGAGCAAACCACTTCATCCCCCAGATTGCTTCTGTGGAGCTGCTGGTGGATAGTAGATGACTGTAGTTCTCTGCAAATCCTACCTATGAATGTGTTTTAGAATGACCCGTGATTGGGCTGCTGAATGCAAGTAGAAAAAAACTTTGAAGTTAAGTAAGTCGAGCTATTGGTTGTGCTTGAAGGAGGAAGTTTCACATCAATGATGCCGGCACATAAATCAGACAATGCATACGCAATTTGATGATATCCTCACAGCTGTGGCCTCAAAAAGTGGCCAAACTAATACTTGTGCTGTTTGCAAGTCCACCTCATGTGTATGTGGGTTTTTCCTCCTCCCACAGTCCAAACACATGCATTTTAGTTTAATTGGTGAAACTAAATTGGCTCTCTCTGTTAGCCTTGTGATGCATTTATAAACCAATTTCAAGTGCCAAAATGGGCAATGATTTTATACGTATCCATGAGAAATACCTCGCTCCTATGACATTTAAAGAATTTTGAGATCCCGACTAATCCCGGCACCACGTAGGGAGATTTAAAGAATTAATGAAGTTGCCGCTGTGTCATTTTTGCCAATGACACGCAAGGCTTTCTCTGTCGTTTCCGCTGATGAGTGTGGTGTGACTACAGGTGTGACTACAGGTTAGAATATTACCTTCCACAAGATGCTCTGGGCTGCTATTCATCCAGCACAACATCACTGTTGGCATTTCTCTGGAGCTCTGGGACATAGGATTACACTGCGGATGATGATATAGGTAAACATTTTCTGAAAACACATTTAAAAAGGTGTTTGATGCACATATTAGTTTGTAGTAAATGGCAAAAAAAAAAGTGTAGCAGAATGGGAAAAAGACCACATTTACATTCTGCATGTGCGTGCTTCAGCTGACTACATTTGCAAAAACTGTCCCACATTAGCAATAAGAATTGTTCCTCTCAGATTTTAATGTAAATGTGCCAAAATGTGCACCAAAATTGCACCGTGATGCCTAATCAGCCATCACTCACAGCCACCTCAGCACAAACAGCCGGAGAATTACCAGACAGGTGCAGACACAAATCAGTCGACTCTTACTGAGGAAAACTGCATAAAAACTATGTTTGCACAACATTGGCGGCGTGCCAGCTGGTAAGTAGAACCCATTCGTCTAGTTCTGCATGATTTTGTCTCCTGTTATGTAGATTTATCAGCCCCGTTTCTAGGAAATTGTTCTTGTTTCAACTAGATTGCAACAAAGCGAACACATCTTAAAAAGAAAAGGCAATTGAGACGGTGTCACGGTTTTGATCAAAACAGTTTTGAAATTTGGCAAGTTTTGCAAATTTTCTGATATTTAACAAGCCATAAAAATGTTCACCGACATTTTTTTTTTCTTCTACTAGTTGCAGCTACATCACAACACAGCCTTTTAAGCATTACAAGCCGTCAGTTAAAGCTAGAGTATGCAGGATTGTGAAAGCATACAACCAAATAAACAAAACTCAACCTCTCCCTTCAGGGCTTCCTGCACACCCACTCCTCCATCTACACACACCGCCTGAGCACAGCTGCAGGGAAGTGGAGCGAGGCGCACTCAGACTACACCATGTCTCATTCACATTAGCTCATAACCCCTCAATCCACAAAACAAAACACACCAAATAATCAGCATCTGGTTTCCAGCAGAAAAAGAGCAACCACGGTGCCACTTTGACTCCCACAGTTGCCGCCAGCATGAATCAGCCATACCCACTTTGGCCTGGGTTTGCTTTAGCCAAACTTTATTGGTCCAAACTTTTCTTATGACTGTCTTTCCTTTCCTGCTTTGTGAAGCAGTGCAAGATCTCAGCAGATTAGGTGGAACAGAAAAATGTAGCAGCAGTGTGTCCAGGTAGAATCTGGTGACTCAATGAGTGAATAAAGCTCAGCAGGTAGGTTTAGGTGCAATAACCAGTCATCTCATGTGGATCAAGGCCAAAGACTGTATGGGCTTTTCACAGGCCTGTGAATGTCACAGAAAACAGACTTTTTCCATTTTATTATCAGAGCATTCGTTTTGTAAGAAGAGTTACGGCAAAAAAATGTGCCTTGAATACTCAGTATATCTTTAAGGATGCTTCTGCCACCTCGATTTAACCATCTACATAATTATGTTTTTATCAGTCAACAGCTGAGAAAGAGCTAAAACAAGGGCCTCTGTATTGATTCAAACCCGGCACCGCGATTACACTGACAGCCCAAGAACTCCAGCAGAAGCAGCACTGCAATGTCAAGGCCTGTTTAAACAATGTGTTTCAATCACCTTTTTATCAAATTTTGTCTTCAGTATGCTACCATTTTCCACTTCAGCCAAGCATAACAATATTCTCTTTTATGTTTCAGCAATTTTTAATAAAAACGTCTCCAGTATTTCCACTGTGTGCAAATTGAAAATGTGCCTATAAAGAGCAGAAACAAAACTTCTGCTCTAGATAAATGGGACAGGAGCTGCAGAAAGGGCCAAAGCTACGAGATAAGAGAGGACAGAAAGACAAAAGGCCTGCCAAAAATAAACACCCATCCGTTGCATCAAACACACACACACTCACACACACACAGTTACCCACGCTCTGTCAGAAGGTGGAAGTGGGCCAACATGCTTGGTGGCCAGGTTGACCCCTTGTCTTGCTCAGGTGTCTATCAGCTGAGACAGAGAGGGAGCTGGGGGGAGGAGGCAGAGGGGGGGGAGAAAGAGGAGGAGGAGGACCGGGAGGACGAAGGGGAGGAGGCAACAGACTGCCAGATCACTGTGTGGCAGAGCAGTGTGGCCTCTGGCACTGTCACAACTGCTGCCACTGCTGTTTCTGTTGTTGTTGCTGTCAGATGACGACAGGACAGAGAAAAACAGAGAAAAACAAGGGAGGGGGTCAGGTTAGGGAGGACAGCGCCGCTGATTGGAAAGGCAACCAAAATATCTTATTCAAGTAGAAATGCTGTCACCCGGATTCTCTTAATTAGAAGCGATTTTTTACCATGGAAGTGCTTTAGGACGTGCTTCTTGACTTTGTTTTAGCAACCATATGCACTCACAACTCCCAAAGTGTCTCCTCAGCAAACTGTGTTCTGGGCTCCTCACTGAAGTTTCTCAACAGACACATGTTTGATAAAGAGGAAGCATTCTACATTTTATAAATTGCTCTGTAATATTGACAGTGTAGCAGGTTTCCAACTTAAGTACGCTAAAGCAAACGGAGACCTTAGTGCAGGGGTGTCAATCTCAAAAACACAGTGGGCCAAAATTTAAAACCTGAACAAATTCGCGGGCCAACATTGAACAAATGAACCTTTTAATATGGACCGAAACAAATTTTGCTTTAACATTGAATATGGAACAAGCAACGCTTATTACCATACATTATATATAACTTAATAGTGGAGACATGCAAAATCAAATTATACATAAAAAAGCACATCAATGGCACAGTGACGGTTGTAGTGTGAAGTCGCTATGCCTATTGTCACAGAGGAGAGGGAGTTTCTGGGTCCTGTCCTGATTGACGCGCCAAAACAACAACAGGGCATTATGGGATTTGTAGTATTAGCGGTGAATGCGCTGTACAGTATAATACCGGGGGCAGCTCTAGTAGTCATTTGGTATTGTCTCGCGGGCCAAATATAATTACAAAGAGGGCCAAATTTGGCTCGTAGGCCAGAGTTTGACACCCCTGCCTTTCGTGCATTTCGAATGCCGCCTCATTCTGACTGACTATAGACATTTTTTTTTAGTTTCATTTAAAGTTAACCATTACATTTTGGGTCAGAGGTACCACTTTTAATACCCGAGTGTAAAACAAACAGACCTCCAGTCACAGTGGTATAGCCTCTGTAAATCCAAATTGGATTAAGTTTGGAGTATAACTGTACTCCACCATCAGGCCAACAACTCAAAAAGAGGCACTGGGTTTTCTGCCTCATCCCTCAATCCTCTAGTCTCTAATTCTCAGGCTAGACTGTCTCTATCTTGTGGTTTCAGTCATAGTGCACACTCTCAAGGCTTGGGAGACACACTTTCACACGTAACAACTGTAGAAACAAACTGTAAAACACAGAGGAAACACAACCAGGTGCTTAATTAGGCAGTGAAATTGTACACTTAACACCTAAAACGAGTGCTACCAACAAGCAACAATCAGAAAATGTGGGTCAAGTCAGTAAAGATATGCACTGTAGCTACAGGAAACTGTGTAGGCAGACTGTACAATGCAGGCATGATGCTCCTGAAGCGAAAAACATGAAGCTTAAGTGAGTAAAGAATGTAAAGACTGTATTGATTTGCGCAGTTCTATTGATGTCAAGGTTAATGTCGAGGTTGTTGCCAGTTGGATGACAGTAAATAAATCAGATCACTTGATAAAGACGTATAAAGTTCTCCTGATCTAACAAAAGTTTTTAAGATGACTTTACAGATTTGGTGCATCAATAAATGATTTGGAAAGCCCACCTTTTCCACTAAGACTCGTCCTTATCTCAAGAAAGATGCAGTATACTGTCAGTGTTAATCGGGCAACACTTTACAACGCGGTACACAAAATCGAGAGCAGTTAACAAGGAATGAGCGAGGAACACATCAGTCAGAAGCCACATGAAGCAATCATTAGGTAATGATTCGTCACAAACAGCTGGAAAACAACACACTGACCATTGTCTCTATTCGTGATAAACTATGAATCAGGCAGCAAGCATAACACGCATAAACAGTCAAGCTAAAAGTCAAGTTGGTGAAAATGGAGCCCAGAGGAGGTACAAGAGACTAGTTTGCTCTCAAACCAACTTAACCAAGACGGTAAAAGGTTATCATGGAATTTTAGTCCATCACACAAAACATTACTGCCTTCCCTAGCTTTAACTAGTCATCACCTAATTGTTAATTTGTGCACCCATTTTTTTGTGCATCATCAAGTAAAGATAGGCAACTTAGGAACTGCTAACTCTAAAAAATACTGACTAAAATGCACCATTAAAACCTCAGCATGAAGTGACATTTACTTCAAATAAAGTAACTATTGCATCGACCATGTTGGCAATGTACTGTAGTACAATATACACAAGAAAATGCTTTGACATTTCCTCATCACATACTAATTTAATAAAGCTTTTTATTGTGTTAAAGGTAAAGCAACTGTTGAAAATACAAATAGTGAAGCAGAACTAATTCTATTAAGCTCAAGTGCAGTTTACAGTAGCTGACAGCTACAGTATAAATAATGACACAACATTTCAAATCATGAATCCCATTTGTACCGTTCTACTTGAAATTAAAGCAAATCTTTATATGCTGTGTATATACAATATTTTGTATGATAGCAAAGACAATTCCAGTTATCTGATGTAGTACAATAGTACAATGATGGTACACTGGGCTTCACTTAATGATACTCAAACGCAACATACATTATGTAAACCTGACAGGCAATCCATGAATGAAGCAGACTTTATGCTCAGCAGCCTGCTTCACTGTTGACTCCTCAGATTGCATTAAGATGCTTTTAGGAAAGTGGATGTTGTTTAGAAGAAGAACAGAGACGTTCCAAATAAGAAAAATAAGTAAGTAAACACCATCAAACATGATGGTCCATGTACACAGTATAGTTTGCCTGAGAGAGATTTTTTTGCATACAGTACACTGAAGTCTTGATTGTTTTTCTTCAAGATTTTTAAAAAATAATATAGAACAACAAATTTCCTTAGAGAGCTGAACAATTCCTGGAAAACTATTTGGTTACTCATGTTAACTTTAGTTCATCCGTAGTGTCATACGTAAAAATAGTTCTGGATGTTTTTCAATTTGCGAAGAAAACCATTATTTGTAGGTTTCATGGTTCTACAGGAAAACTGCATTAAGAAGTACAATAGCATTTTTAAATGGGTCAAGTGTTCGTGGATGTGATGTTGACAGAGAACTATAAGGGACATGCAGCGTTCTGCCGAAAATACCACATCACACCTTTGCCAGCATACAAAACAAGAAATGAGGTTCTCCGCTCATGCATATAAAACCTATAAATGCCCAAATACACCCACACATATGTGGCGGGGACGTTTACATCGCCGTTACTCCAATTAGCTGTATTCACACTTGGCTAGTTAGCAGTGTATGCCTGTTCCATCTGTTTATGTATCACAACTCCATGTTTCTCATACCAGCTTTCACAGGTCATTTAGTTTGCCAGAAGGGAGTCAAGCTTTCGCAAATTCCTCAAACAACTCTATTGTCATTGTATTATTGTAGAAAGCTCCTCTGACAGAGGTTATGTGGTTATAAAGGTGCGTGATGCAGCTGTTCCAAGCGATGACAATGACGTTTCTTCCGTGCCGGCTCCTGCGCGAGTTGCAGCTGCTGTGGAAGGGAATATTTTGGTGGTTTGACATGAGGTGGCTATTTTTAGCAAGAGGACATTTGATGATTTGATGAGGATTTCAGTGTCAACACAGTTTTTCTTCTCCAGGAGAGATGACATAGAGCTAATCCTGCAGTGACACAGACAGACAGCGAGAGAGCTTCATCCTTGGTCTTAGAGGAATGGCACAGTCCAAACTCATCACACATGTCCGCAAACACACTCGCGCACGCACGCGCACACATACAACTAATGATTACCACAGAAGTGCTTTAGTTAAATGCCATAATTACAATTAGACTGACAAATACAGACATTCCCACACACTCATGTATGCACACATTACCGTACATACACACACAGTTTCACCCCATCTGCATGTTAACAGACTGACAATTTATTCAGCAACATAGGCATTAAAAATATTTGTGCAGCCTGATTGGACTGTCAGATCGAGCATATTTGTTGACATTATGGCTGAGAATATAAAGAGGTAATCCCCAATTTTGGATCTTATGGCAACTTTGTCTTAATCTAGAGCGATATTTATCAATCAAGCAATGTGGCTAATGTTGATTTTCTCTTAGTTTGTCAAGAAGCCGTTTAATGCAAATGTAGGTCATTCAGTGTAGTAATCCATAACTTTTCTGATGAAGCAAACATCCTTTTGCAATTGGCAGTTTGTTCATATAGCAGGGGAGAGTAGGAGACAGTGTGAATGAGTTCACAGTTTAATGGAAACATAATGTAGTCAGCACTGGGAACAGAACTTTTAGTAAAAATTAGTCTGTCGTCCATATTCCATCTATATTTTGCCTAAAGCAGCTCTAATCAATATTTGATAGTGCTTGCATTTGAAGGAGATGCTTGTTTCAAACCCACATGCAGTTCTACAGAGCTCTTCAGCATCTCTCAGCTCATTGTTTGGTCCTCTCACCCATGAGTTTACTGTTTTCATTAACTCTCACCACTCTCCTACTTTGTTTTTTTTGGACACAATTGGCTGTTTTCAGCAAAAAACCCCTAAAAAAAACCCACTGCCAAGCACCAAATGGCAGGCAATGGAAGCAACTTGCTGGCAAACATGGTAAACAGCCAAATTTTCCCCCCAAGAAGTCATTGGAGGCCAAACTAGATCCGATACAAATGGAGAGTGAATATTGGACTTGCATCTATCAGGTAGTCAGAAATATGACTCCAAACGAATGCTAATGTTGCTCCGTATCTGCTGTTCAGCCAGTGTTGTGTTTACAGCTTGTGGCCCAGAAATCAGTCATTACAACCTCGACTACAGGCCCATTTTTAGGGAGCTTCACTCCTTGGTACTAACAATTTTACTAGTCAAGTTCAATACTTTTTTTCCACCAGCAGCTGGATGTTTGCAGACAGCACTCTCACAAGCCCTTATCATAACCCCAAACATAACAGTCAGTGCTGTGCGCATCTGTGTATGCAGCTGACTGGAAAGGCTGAGAGAGAGTTGCGGCGAGCCTGCAGCTATAACTGAAGTGCTGTTGCAGCCATTGGAAATGTAAAACACATCTCTTTTGTGTGCCACAGGAACATTTCCTAGAGCAACAGTAAAAGCTTTTATGAACCAGAGTCCGAGTTTGAATCGCTATCGTGTTCGACACAGAGAAAGTAAGAATGAGAAAATGGCCAATTATTTGAAAAAGTTGTAGATTAGGTTATTACCGTGGACTGCACGGAGATAAGGAAGCTACATGTTAGCAGCTGCACTTCAGGCACTGGACTGTGTGGATTAGACACTTTATTAGTTGGATTGATCAAACTTTTCTTTTTCTTTTTAATTAGCACGTCCACAGGTATGCTGGGGCCATTCACTCAGCCATTTTGTTACAGCAGACTGTGATACGGAGCTTTGATAGCAGTGACCGCTGTGTTCGAGTTCTTTCCATCCATCTTTCTTTGATGATATTCTGTCTGTTGTTTGTGAATTTTACACGGGGGTTTAGTTGAGCTATCACTGCACATTCTGTCAGTGTTAACAGATACTGCGAGCGCAAATCTATTTTTTTTACCTTACCTAACGCCTGTGAAAGATAAGTGGTAAAAGGTTTTCTTCGGAAAAAAAAATACTGTCCTCACATTTTAAATGATGGATTACGCGTGCCAAAGCAGCAGAATGTTTCTGTGAAATGCTTCAACAGATTTAATTTTTTTTTTTTTTTTTTAACACACAACCGATGATTTTAAGAAGTCATGGAAAAGTGCAGTAGCTTCTGACTTTGGTAAATACATTAGTTTCTATTTATCACAAGCATTGCAGTCTGTGATCAATCCCTTGCTTCTCAATAATTTCATTATTTCAAAGTTGTCAAGCAGTATTTTCTCTGATGAAGAGTTAAAAACAAACACTGTGATAACTGACACAACACTGAGTACACCTGAGATTTCCAATGAGCCTCAATGCATCGGCGTGGTTATAAAATGACCTGTGAAAAGCAGAACTCTCTAAGGTTTGGACCTATGGGCTGTGCATCATATCTGCATCATGGCTTTATGGAGAAAGAATTGCCAGAAGAATATAGAAACCTGAGAGTGAGATGTCATAAAGATGGAAATGGATGGGAGAAAATTGCTGGTATAAGGTATAGAAGAAGCCATAGTGCCACTAACCAGAACCACAGTAGGTGTCCTGCTGAAATGATGCAATCGATTGTTCACTACTTGTGCAATCTCGCTCTGAGAAACAGACAGGCAAGTACTTCAGATGTGCTTCATGTCAACCTTTGTAGACCAAGAAAGAACTCTTGCTTATACATGCAAGATGACACTTTGCTAAAGAACATGATAAACAGCCTGCTGAATATCGGGAACTCATGAGAACAAGATAAATCTGTTCAGCTGAGATGGGGTTGATGTTTGGCATGAGCTTGGCCAGGACTACCACAGTGAATGCATAATCCTGATCGTGAAGCCCTGAAGGTAGAAGTGTAATGATATGGGGATGCATGAGTGCAAAAGCTGCTAGGGAAATCACATTTATAGATGACCCCGTGGATATATACCAAAACACTGCATGGCACGTTGACTCCCAGCCTGCAGAAGCTTGGCAACAGAGAAATATTCCAGCTTTATAATGATCCAAAGCACAGTGCCAAAATCAAGCAGAGAGTTTCTAAAGAAGGAAAAAGTGAATATGATGACCTATCCATCTGTGTCAACTGACATGCATCCAACAAAACACTTTTGGAGTATTTTAAAGACAGGGGTAGAGCAGCACAACCCCTTCTAGCAAAGAGTAGCTGAAAAGAAATTGTCCCTGAGGAATGGCACAACATCGCTCCAGAAATTTGGTATTCTCCATGCAGAGGATTCTTTCATCACAAATAAAGGTGGACATACAAAGTACTGGGACAAAAAAAAGAGGTTTGAATCTTAGTCATGAGTTGCATTGGATTTCTAGGTTGTATTTTTAATAGAGTAAATCCAAGCTATTGCTTTTTAGTGTTGCACAAGAGCAAATATCCTGTTGTTCAACTCAGACGTAATTAATTATTGTAAGGTTACATTGGTGACATTCAAGTGATATTGCACAAGGGGTGTACTTACTTCTGTTGTATAAAGATTAGTAAGGGAGCTAAATAGCAAACTGCTGAAGGTTTTCTCAGTAATCTTTCGCACCAATACCAACCGCTGCATGTAGCAAGTGTTAGCTCGAGTCAAACGTGCAGACAAAGAAGAATGCCAAGCATGGCTCCATTGGGTGCATTTGTGTCAGGCTGTACACATGCCACACTGTTTGCACACATGAATGCGTTTGTCCACCTGTCTGTCCCTGTGTTCAGTGTGTTGGCAGGGCCACCTCCATTACACTGTGACTGTTCATCAAAGCCCTGCTCCCAGGCAACCTTGTCGCCTGGCAACACGAGTGAGGTTCACCAAGGGGAGACTTCAACCAGGCGCGAAGGGAGAGAAAATAGAAGGAATAAGAAAGGACAGAACGCACTATAGCTCCACCTCCAGCTTTTTTAGCTTTTCTTTCAGTGTTGCCTATAGTTGCTCCCAGAAAAATTTGCCAACTCCTTTCAAGACCTACAGGTTGGAGGCAGCTTGTAATCATACGAGCCAGGCAGGTGCGGCGTTAGTGTCATTTTGTTTGTGACCCGCGGGTCAATATCGGCCAGCCAATTATTAAATCTACCCCTATATAGATATAGGAGTACATTTAAACCCTCCATCACCCACCACCACGTGTATCCATACTGGAGGCGCAGTGATCGAATGTGAAATGCGTCTTCATTTTAGAGCTGTTACACCGTAGAGCTGCAATTACCCACTGATGCCTGCTTACCGCCAGGCAATCAACACTCCATTAGCCCCTCCACACTCAGCCCTAAGACACACATATGCACCGACACCCACAGACACACACATGGGCAGGCAGACACATGTACGCACAAATGCACACTCCCCCTCCCAGCAAACTGCGATTCTGGAGGGGACACAAATCATTACTGACTGCTGCGGCTGTTTTTTTTCCCTTTTTTTTTTTTTTTGTTGAGCTTGTTTTTCTGTCTCTTCCAGCATTTTTTTTTTTTTTACTCTATCCCTAAAATCGTGCTGCTTCCGTAGCTTCTGCTTCCTAAAGGAACAGAGAATTTTCCATTTTTAACATATCCTAGCGGAGGAAACTGATCATGTAATACTTTGCCTGAGGTACAGTAGAGAGTAAATGTGTTATTCATAGCCAAAGGCATTTCTATCATGTTAAGTGGAAAATCTGCAGCAGAGAGGTGACTGGGATGCAGGTGGCTGCCGAAATGAACACAAACAGACACACATGCAGACACACACACACACACACACAAGCTGAAACATGTTTATGAATCAGTGCACAGTAGCGCAGACGATACAGTACAAACAGACACAGTCAAAAAATAGTGAGGTAAATGCATAAATCTGCTTCCCTGGTTAAAATAGTAAGCCTCTGCAGGGAGCAGTGTTGTGCATTCCAGTTCACAGCTTTAGACTAATATATATTCCTGATTGCTTGTTTTCTCTTTCTCTTAACGTTCTAATCCAGTTGAGCACACACAGGCACCCACCAAGTATATTTTCCACCCAGAGCACATATTACTTTTCTGATCAGACCTGCCGCCCTTCAGACACTCAAGGCGAGAAGCAGGCTGTCCTTCACTTTGCCTTCTTTAAATTGCCGTTCTTTTGGGGATCTGTGAACAAACATTCAGCCCAAAGTGTCATTATTCATACTGATGACTCACAGACAAGGAGAGTTTTCCTGTATGAACACAGACTGAGAAAAAAAAAACTCTCAAAGTCCCACATGGTGTTGTATCTGTGTGGCACACATGAAGCACACACACATGAACAGTCTGGCACTTCTAGCATTGCGACATCATTTCTTATTGTACAGTAACTATGAGGACTTTCAGTTCTTAGCACTGCACAGACTTTATTAAAGGAAAGTCTTTGAAATCGTTTGTCATACTTGTTGAAACGTTGGGAATGGACAGCGCTGAATATGTTCTTTGTTGGTTTAAACTGTGTTTCCATTAGCGGTGACTGTACAGGTCAAAAGAATTCAATAAATATATAGTGTACTCTGTAAAATTTTTCTTTCAATATGAACTTCAATCCTCCTTCCTCCAAAAATGACCTTTGTAAAAGGGTAAAGTAAAAGGGCCAACGCATCTGCTTTTGAACACAACTTGCTGCGGCTGAACTTGCACCGAAGGTTTCGCACTTTCCACAAAACAAATTAAAAGCACGGAAGCAGAGAAATAACTTCTGAGATGGGGGGTTTTTATGAAATGTCTGTTTAAAGCAGCGTAGATTGGTCGCATCTGTCAACCTAACGTTACAGTAGGAGATAAGTAATGGCACTTGCGTGTACTGAAAAGTTAATGATCTCCATACAGAGACAGAAACCAAATGCTGTTTTCTTCCCCTCCGTGGTAGACATATGTGTGTGTTTCAGGTATTTATTTGGATATTCATTCAACCCTACAGAAGTGGTGCTTGGCAAATCAAATTCCTGTAATGTCTCCACAGTCAGTTAGTGCACATATCTGAACTACAGCCTTCAGCGGTATGCTATTTCCAGACAGTCGGCGTGTTTAGATCATGAAGAAGAGTACACAGGTTAATTTGGATTAATGCTGTAACTGTGCTCCCTGTTAAATACAGGTCAAAATAATTCAGCTGGAGCGTCAACAGATTATCCGCGGCATTGAGAAGTGGTGTCATGCAAGCGTGGTAGCATGGATAACAAAGAAACAGACAACAAACTAGAGCTGCATGATGCATATACTGATATAAAAAAATATATATTTAAAATACTGAGATGTTCAGCAGATGAATTGAAAGGCTCTGTTCGGAGGGAATGAATGGGGTGATTTTGCAGATGATGGTAAATGCACAGAAAAGGAAAAAAAAACATGTAAATGCCGGGAAAAAAAAGTCATTTGGAGCAACACTGGCAAATTGTATTTTTCTTTTTGGTTTGGATAATATTCAGATGTCATACAGAGCTCTGCGGTGCTGATTTAAATGGTCAAACAAATTAGTCATGTTTCTTCCTTGTAACAATTGCAAAATATTGTCAACAAAAGTACCTATTTTTGGTCAACATCATCCTTTCTGTAGTCAAATTGCTTCCATGCAACTGGCATTGTGTTTCCTTTTTGCAACCAAGTGTTTCTTTTCAGTGTTTCTCTGCTTCTCTTTGCTTATTTCACAGTGCTTATATGGAGCCTGAGTGTCAACAAACTCCTTGTCTTGTGAAAAAAGTAACAAAAACTCTGGGTATCAAAGAACTCTTAAATCGGAGTAAATTATACTCTGTCAGACAGACTTCTCTTGTGGATTAGTCATTGAAAATGAGAACTGTGGGCTGCATCCTGCCATGTGAGCATTGGGCAAACAATATATTGGGCAGGCCGACATCAAATACATAAAACTCCACGCAAAAAAAAGCTCCACCCAGCTTGACTGCCTCAGGTGTTTTATCTTTTGGACTAAAGGAGTCTCTTTCAGTGACCCTGACTTTCAGAACCAGTCTTCAAATCAACATCAAGAAGAATATAGTAGGAAATGGGAAATATGATAGTAAATATATTCATAAGGGATTCTGATGTCTCTATTTGACCCTGCAGTGTCTGTGCCAACCAATAAAGATTTAAAAAAAGACATTTAATCCTCAATCTATGTCGATCTGTTAGGACAAAAAATACTTTCTCCAATCAAACAGTGTTGGACAAAACAGTTCTGGCTCTTTGCTGGGGAATCACAAATCCCTTCCCCCCCTTTTTTTCTAAAGTCATCATTAGGAAAAGCCAAGTTTTTATGCAGTAGAAACTCCTAAATGTGTTGTTTCTTTTACATTGCAGGGAAGTTATGCTGCTGCAGTGATTATCACTTTGCAGAGGTTGGTCCCTTGTAATAGAGTGAAAGTCATGGGAAATGTAGTCCTTTGTGTACTGCACATAATGCAGACTAAGCCCCACTACACAAACACAACAGGGAACAACAGGAAAGTAATGGAGAGAGGGAGAGAGAGAAGAGTAGCCACAGATCTTGAGCAATATTTGAATTCAGGCATTTGCAATTATGAGAAGAGCCTTCGTCCACTGTGCAAGCAAGATGAGCTCTCTTTAATCTTATGGGTTTTAAATGTTCTGCTCTCTTCAGCCAATCATTCTGTTTAAAAGCTCAGGCTATTCAGGAGCTGAAGTTGGAGGGCTTAGTTTTAACAACTGTGTTATCTTTTCTTTCCACTGTATAGTTTGTGTACTCTTCTCTTCCAGGTTCTTGGTGTATTGAGCTGATAGCTACAAGCCCATTCATTCAATTTTTGGCCAGCCACCACCACTCCTTAATAAGTTCTTCCACTGAGGCAGGTATTGTCAAGCACGCAAAACTCATCTTGATACCCCTGAAACACCTTCAGCCACTTGGAGGCAGAGAGAGAAATTCGACCCATCCGCTAACTTAATTTTTTTTTCTACCCTCACTCTCGGTTGTCCTGCACATTTTAGCCTAGTAAAAAAAAAAAATACAGCAGTGTGGATGGGTATCTCTCACAAGCAGTAATAAAGAGAAACTCCGAGTCAACAAAAGTTCAAGTTGGTGCTGTGAAAGTTTCTGATTAAATGAGTTGTGCTGAAGTGTTGCCTTCAGTTTGGTACCAAGTACTTTTATTTAAAAAAAAAAAAGACAACAACTTTCCCCCTGCAACTGATGTAGTGACTTTAATGTTGTACATTACTGTGTTCTTGTGCTTTACTTTAATAAAACCGAAAACCCATATCTTTACCCCACCGCCGCTATTCTCCTGTCTCTCATTATTTTTGCAGCATGATCAGCTGGAACACCTGTGAACTGAAGTATTAAGCACTGCAAAACACAAGAAGAAGAATGTATTTTGGCAGAAAAAAAAGTTTTTGTTTGTTTGAGAATGTGGCTCTCCCACATTTCACAGTAAGTGCCCTACTGTGTACAGTTCTTGCTGTGTCTTTACACTGCATCAAATCAATGGTCCACTGATTCCCTATAGAGCTGGGAGTAGTCAGCACATTTTTTCAGCAAGCTGCAAATGAACTTAAAAAGAAAGCGGTAAACAATTGCACATAGGATTTGCAGTGGGAAGATATTGTAATCTTTAATTAGAAAGGGGGAGGAAAATAACCTTAAGTCACACACAACTTCTATTTTATTTTTTTATTTTTTAACTATTCATTTTGAGTTCATGCCACCTAATTATGATCATAGACGTTATAAAGAGGAGACAAACAACTTAAAGAATCCTGATGGATGGTGATTGTGTGACACACATCCAGCACAAGCCCCCAACAAAGCAGCTGAAACGGGGAACATAGAGGTCATTTTGTCAAACTGACGTAGTTGAGGTTCACGGCAGTTTCATCTGCAGGAGGGAGCAGGTGCTGACTGACTTTGAGCGGAGACGTGGCTTCGTGTAATGATAGTGATTTAGCGTGGCATTTGTTCAAGTGCTCTGGTGGGTAACTCAGAGACATTGGTCATGTCGCAGCAGTCGTAATTGAGCTGTAAATGAAGTTGGTGTTGCAAAACTTTGCACATGCAAAGTAGAAGTACATCCTGTGGGGGGGGGGACAATATTCGTTTTAACCCCGTGGAGCGAGATGGAGGCACTTGGCAACCACCCTTGTTCTTGGTTAAAGTGCTCCCAAAACGTTTATTGCAGTGAGGTGTAGCGCATATATGATGAAACCACATGACTTGACCTTTCTAATTACACTAGTAGCTTGTACGGAGCCCGTCTGGTGACATCGATAAGAAATAAAAATAACTGGTTCCCACGCATTAGTACATCGTGGCCACGAGATATTAATGCGTGGGGACGACATAATTGGGGGCGCAGTTGGTAGCACTGTTGCCTCGCAGCAAGAAGGTTGCCGGTTCGCGTCCCGGTGGGGCACCGGAATCTTTCTGCGTGGAGTTTGCATGTTTTCCCCGTGCAGCGTGGGTTCTCTCTGGGTTCTCCGGCTTCCTCCCACACAGTCCAAAAACATGTTGAGGTTAATTGGTGATTCTAAATTGTCCGTAGGTGTGAATGTGAGTGTGCTTGGTTGTCTGTCTCTGGGTGTAGCCCTGTGATAGACTGGTGACCTGTCCAGGGTGTCCCCTGCCTTCACCCTAAGTCAGCTGGGATAGACTCCAACCCCCCCGTGACCCTAGTGAGGATTAAGCGGTGTATAGATAATGGATGGATGGATGGATGGAACGACATAATTGTCACAAGGTGTTTCATCGCAAGAGATTGCAGGATGTCGGTGTAGTTCATTCCAAGGTTAACATAAAATGAAATCAAATCAAAATGCTCCATGTTTCATGCAAGTCCGCCCGTTATCCTTAATCGACAGCTGGTGTGACCGCACTGTGACATTTGCTCCACAACTTCTCTTGTTTCTTCATATTAGTAATGCGAGGCCACAATTTAACTATGTCGTTCCCATGCATTTATAACTCGTGGCCACGATTTACTAATGCGTGGGAACCAGTTATTTTTATTTCTTATCGATGTCACCAGATGGGCTCCGTAAGCTTGTGCAATGACATGTCGACAAGAAAAAAATAATGACAGATGTTAACATGTCGATGCAATGATACACCTGGTTCGCTACTTCTACAATGATGGCAACTGTATGTGGACATCTTGAATACAATAATTACATTTATTGCCATTTGCCACTAAGCGCATACTCCCCTAGCTTCTAAGTCGTACAGTATCCCACCATCATAGGTCAGATTTTTTCAGATTCCAACACATTTATGAAAAGATAACTCTACTGGCAACATTTTGTGGTGAGATATATGTATAACATTTCATAATACTAAATATTTTTTCCCTTATTGTAAAGTCTAATATAGAAAATCTCCAAGCATTGGCATTTCAAAAGATGGAAGGTCTATAAGGCCCAGACTGTTCTGGAAAAAAAAACAAGGTATAGTATGTATGGCTAGCCCTTTTAATGTCCAAGTTAAAAGCTTAAAAATAAAGGTATTGAAGGTTATACCTTATTTTGGAACAAAGTCACCAAAGTTTTGAAGCATTTTCTTTTAACAGATGTCACTTGTGATTCTATCCATGCATTTTTAATGTCACACAGTGACCATTGAATTCCAGTTATGGTTCTCTTGCCATTCATTCAGATAGAGGTCTGGTCTTATTAGCACGAAATAACTGCCCAGGGGTGTTGCCAACATGCTGAGTGGGAAGGCTTGCCAATAAGAAGATTGTCATAACTGACTGGCTAGCTATGCGACCTCATCAAGATGATGTAATTTTATAAATCGAACACTTGCCACCATGGCTAAAAACAGGTCCATCAGCCATGTTGCTTGCAGAACAAATGCAGTTCACTCAGTGTCACAACGAGAAAGCCGTCTTCCTTCATGTTTCCCACAAACCTTGCTTGCTTCCCTCCCTTCTCGGTCTCTTCCATTCTTCTCAGTGACACTAGCAATGTAAATAATTACCCATAGTACAGAGAATGGAAAACAAAAACAGGGGAAAAAAAGAGAAAAAAAACGGGGAAAAAATCTCCAACACAAACATCTTATAAAGCGCCCCCCTGTCAAAAATGAGCCACATTCCAGATTGCAGTTTTCGATCTGTATGTCAGTGTATCGCTGAAAGTAGTAATTAGGTTGTCAAGGAGAGAGCATGCGAGAGAAACATAATAACCGCCACACACATATCCACAGAGACACAGACACTCACGGAGTCGCTGTGGAAGGGACAGCTGGGGGACAGAAGCGCCATTAAGAGTAAGCTGATGGCAGTAACAACGGTGTGCTGTATGCCTTTACTCCGCTGCTTTACTCTGGAAAACGTATTGACTATGTATTGATCTAACTTTTTTATCTCTTAAATCAAAGACACACACTGACAAGTCATTTAGATCTAAATATATAGCCACTCTAGCAGCGCTGCTTTCCAGCAGACCTGCTACACGTATAGATCCAAATAACCACACAGGATCCTTTCTTCCAACCTTATGACTGTCGTTAAATTGAGAATTGTATCATTGACAAGTATCGCAGTAAATCGCATGTATCAGATATGATATTGTGGAAGTGCAAGTTGGTATTTAGACTCGGGTTTAAAAAGGAATCCTAAAGCTAAACAGGCAAACAGCAGTCACTGAATTTATACCATCGTCATAAAAAGGCAACGTGCATTTGTAAGGATGAGCACATTCGTCAGGGTTAACGTATTTGCTTGTCTGTTCTGAGAACTGTCACGGTTACCTGCCCGACCAGGAAGACAGCGGTAAAGCTTCCCCTCGCTAATGGCCATGTAGGAAAAGGTCTGGACACACAGGTTTTGGGGGATTTGGAGGAAGATCTTCGTGACATTTCGCAGTAACTCCACAAAAGAATGAGTCAGAGATGGAGCAAGGCTAAATGGGGAAAGGTCGACAGCATCACTCGGGAAGAGGAAAAGTAAAAGGAGCAGTGAGGGAGCGAAAGAAAAGCAGGGAGGAGAAACACAACAGCAACAAACAAGGACCCTCACAAGCAAATACATGCAGAGACAACCCTGCCACTCAGCTGGAAGTTACAGGCAAGGCCTGAGAAGTAGGAATGAATCGCAACAGTAAAAGGATTTAAAACTCCATCTTCCTGCCATCAGTGTCGATCACCCATGGCTCTTGTTAGGCCCCGGCCATCAGCCACACACAGAGCGGCTAACTAGCATCCCACTGTTCCACCTCCAATATGACAGTGTCCTTAACAGCAACATCATGGTGGGACAGAGATTAACAAGTCTCACATGTAAGAACAATGCAAGCGGGGGCACAGTGATAGCTGGGTGACTACAGAGCATGCCACATGGCTGCCATTTCCAGTGTCTTATTTCTGGTTGGGAACCAGTGTTAAATGTCATACACCCGCTCTGTCCTCTTGTTTGCTTTGTAACTGTTCACTGTAAATATGAGGTGCCAAGAAAAGTTAAATGTCTAAGCCAATAAAAAGCAAATTTTAGCCTGATTTAAATGTGGCTAACACTGCCCATCTTGCGCAGCAATGCACTGCTCTCACTGCTCCTGCCACAGTTGAAACTCTCCCTGGAAATCCTGCTCTTTAAGGACGTCAAACACCATTTGCAATGTGCACTGGATCTCCTCCACTTTGCCAAAACAGCCATCCATCAACTTCACTTTTACATTGGGTGAGAGGAAGCAGTCACAGAAGGGCAAATCTGTTTGTAGGGTGGGAGGAGAGCATTTGTGTGGCTAAATAACTCATGCATTTATGAGCCGGTACATTGTCATGATGAAGTACCCAATTGTCATTGCACCACAGTTCACTTCAAGACACTTCAGAACATCACAGCGGAACTTGGTCGACCTTGTAAAGAAAAAAAATGAGTGAGCTCTTGGTGTGCTCCTGACCTGACATACCTTCTTCAGCCTCGGAGACTGCGGGCTCTTTCACTGCTGTTTAGTCTCTGACCCACCTTTTGTCAATAGTGATGATCCTCGACATGAAGGTTGGGCCATCACGGGCCTGTAGGCGAAGACTTTGACATGATGCTACCCTCTGCAGGTCCATGAAACACAGGTCCTAATGCTGATCTTGCAGAATCCTGACCATGATGTGCTCTGTTCGTGTGCAACGGGAACAGGAACCTTTTGATGGCACCTTGTGAGGACAAACATAATAAAATTGTTTAAAATCGAGTTGAGGTATCCCAATTTGCCAAGATCTTATCATTTCTTACATTCAATTTCAGAATCATATGGTGTCATGTTAGACAAAGGGTTCTCATGACAATAAAAATGCTATGTTCGGCCTACCTAACCAATAGCCATCCAGCTCAAATTGACAGCTCTGCGATGTCAATCACAGATGCAGACAGCGTGCTCTTCCTAAAGGGGGCGGGAACGGCAGCAGCTCATTAGTTTTCAGGGAAAAACAGCCCGCTCAGAACAGATGGTTATACGGTCATTTTAATATGAACCATCTTTGAGCTGAAAAACTCAACCGTGAGGACATGCAAGACTTTGATTAATTTGCTGGAAACGACATGGGGACTTCAAAACCTCTTCCACCGCCTTGCTAGTCAACCACAGCTTTAGACTATTCAAGTTATCTCACACAACTCACTTCAATCCTGTGATCTAAATATGTGGCATACTCCCGCAGAACCTTTTATTGCCTCTACTCTTTAATTCATCAACCTTTTACTCTCGTGTCCTCTTCAGCTGCTGCCTCTCGATAAGCTGCTCCCTGGAATAATGTGGAGCTGTTTCCTCCGGTATAGAACTATTGAAATACATACATGTTCACATACCAGCCAATAAAGATGAATAGCAAGCAAGCCTGGTTGTATATTGGTACACATGTACACTTGAACATGTACCCCACATGCTCTCTGTAATGCACTATGGTGCTTTACGGAAATTCTTTATTTCACTGAACTCAATTGCTCATATTATAAGTTGTATGATCAGAAGTTACATATATAGCCAGAAATAGCATGTCTAATAACTGAATTGCATGTTAATTGATGTAACTTAGCAGCGACAACCCACAGACATGTATCTTCTAGTCTGATTCTTTTGCCATTAACTGGACACATGTGGTGAACCTGCAATCACCCTACAACATACTGTAGAGGGGAAACTAGAAACACAGTGTAATCTAGGAAGTGACAAGACCAGGCTATTTTTCTCTCAACATGAAGGGTCATATTTCTTCTTTATTGGCAATGGAGAGGACACAGACAACTAGACTCCATCTGTCCGCATTTTTATAACCACCATGCTGTCTACATTTGTCACCATAGCAAAAAAAAAAAGGTGTTATAATGGTTATATATGTTTAGTTGACCTATCTGTAAGATAATGCTTAATGCAGTTGCTAATCCACACTCTCACTATAAATGAACAATGGGTGATTTCTGTATGTTTCTGAAACTTTCAGTCTGACATTAGCACCCATACCACACAGTGTTTACCTCCGTGTACAGAGGTGAGAAAGTTTGAATTTCTCCCTTAAGCTCTTTTTCATTCGCTACACAACTATTTCTGTTGCTTTGTATGTGCAGTGCTATAAATGTCTTACAGGAGAGACACGTTAGGTTTACCCAGCTCATAAAGTAAAAACATTTGTCTTCTCATATGCATACTGTGGTTTGTTTTGGTTTTCCTACTGAGAATTAGACTTACAAATTAATTGATAGTATCTGGAAGGCAGCAACATTTCTGAAAAATAAGGCCAAATTTGAATAAAATGGCCAGCAAGACTATGAAAATAAAAGTTTCCTTTAATGTAGCCTTTAAGGCAGGCCTAATCTCAGAATTAACATAACATTATGTTTTCTATAAAAGTCCATCTGAAATATACAAGTTGTATTTGACTTTTGAAGATATTTAAACGCATATTCGAGGTCTCGCCTCTGCCTTCTTATTTCTATTTCCACGAGAGGAAGATGCCCACCGACCACAAGCTGAAGCTCCTTCGCCGGCCTTTCTCTCCCGATTAGGATCACAGCAGAAGGAGGTGGGAGGGAAGAGGAGAGCAGGAACGAGGAGGAGGTGGAGGAAGCAGGAGAGGGCATCAGGGGAGCTCTCTAGGAACACACACCAGTTGACTCTGCTGCACTCTCCTCAGCAGGAGCTGTCAATCCAATTATGCCGACAGTCTGGCCCATGAACACACACACACATACTTCCTTGCACGCATACAGCGCGTACACTTTTCAACACACCACCCACATGAGCTACTAATGCACACATCCACTAATGTGTACACCTTCAAATCCAGCAAACATTTATAGGGCTATCTACGCAATCTCGGCCTACACACACCTATGAAGACAGCTCCAGCTGAGTCCCTGACTATTACCACATCCCCTGCTTGGCGAGGGTATCACAGCAACAACATGTGCAGCAGGGGGTGTGAAAGTCTCTCGAGCTAATCAAGGCATGTAAGCACCGGCATCTCCACACATAGCCAGACACTTCAAAGCCCAGCTGTTGTGTGTTGTTTGCCTGCCTGTTGTAAATTCTCCTTTCAAATGCTAGAACAAACCCTTTGAACACCCTTCCTGCCCCTTCTTCCTTTTCCTCTCTCAATCTCTCCATCTCTTCTCTCTGTCTTGGCAATCCACCTCTTTCATTACAGCTTGTTTACTGAGGAGTTAACCCTTTTTGTTCCTGATGTGAACATAGGCTTTCCTTTGTGAGTTGCATCCTATTGCATTGCCTCACTGCCGTAATCATGTCCCGGAGAAAGCATTGCGGTGTCTATTTTCAACTGTCCTACATGAACATGGCAAGTTGTTCTGTTTTCTGTGCCACAAACAAGGGGAATAAATACAAGTAATCTCATTCCAAAGAATTTGTTATTCAATCAAAATGTGGCTTATAGAATTGAAAATGAATGCACCGTTGAGAATTAATCTTACTGGTTGCGGTAAAAAACCAAAGCCTGGCAGTAGCAGCAGTGTTCTGCCTCTGACATTAAAGTACATGTACACTTATACTGTTTGTGGTTTGGCCACTGCAGGAGAAAGTTTTAAAATCGTCTTTCTTCCTCATATGTACCCTGATTAGTCGTCAACAGCAAAATCCTGCAAGAGCTCAACCGACTCATGATTTGAGACCTGGCTTCTGTGGTTTTATTTCTATCTTTCTCATCCTCCACCCACCCATTTGTCTCAACTTAGCTCCCTCTCCATGGTGTCCATGGAGCTCAGGACGACATGCAGAGCAGACAGGCCTGTCAAAGAGCAGAGACATGAAAGCGGATAAAGGATTGAGGGGGTAGATTATAGCAACATTACATCCTGAAAACCTATAGCTGCAGAGGACTAAAATATCTATAAAGTACTGCCAACTAAGTACAAATTTTACTTCACGCTACACAAGACACACTGCCTGTAAGTCATGAAGTGCAACGTGGTCTTGCTAAATTGCACAACATCAACTTAAAACCACGAGTTGGGAAAGGAAAGCATGAAATTACAAATTGTGATGTCAGTTGCATGTTAAAATACAGTTGTAATACTTGAATGTAAAATATTTTTCGCTCTCCTTGTCTCTTTTAGGAGATTCCTGATTAACCACACCTATTGCACACTGCTATCAGTGCTACAAGTGTGGTGTCACCACAATTTGTAAATGGAGCATCTGATAAGAATACAGATGCAAAAGAGCTCAGCCACAGCTGGTCTGAATTGCATCAAGTGGTACTACAAAAGCCTAATTTGTTTTGTTTTTTCTATTTATATGGTGTATTTCTGGAAAGCAAACAGGCAGCTGAACTTGAAATACTGGCTCAGGAGAAAACATTTATTGAACCGCACACTGTATTCAAGAGGAAGTGAGAAAGCGGTTAGTCTGTAGTGATAAATCAGGTGCAGCAGACGTTTGATTAAATTTCAGGAATGTCTTAAAATACATATTGCATGAGACCAAACCCAATTTTTTTTTTAGTGGGGCCAGTTTTCTTTCATTTAACTGACTTAGGACCTCAGTGTTGTCCTTTAGCTGATAGGACAAACACAATTTAAAAAGCCAAAGTGCCTGTAGATCCTTAGTGAATATCATCTTTTCCTTTTTAGAGCTATTGCTTCTGACTGGTCGGTAAGTTTGCTAGATAAAAGTAGCTTGTTGAATACAATCTGTACTGGCATCATTTCTTTGTTTTAATGTTTTTGTTTTTTATCACAAAAAAGAACAGAAAGTGAAATAACACTGTACATGAGCTAATTTCTATACCTTCAAAAGTCAGTTTAAGCTGCTATAAAATAGATTATGTCGTGTCCACGGGTATAACTCGTTTTCTTTCTGCATGACGTATTGACCTCAGTCACATCAGGGGTTAAATCGTACATAGCTAACATAATACATCATCGGCCACATTTAAATTATTTTTGCAAGGATCAAATCAGCTTCAATTGAACTGGTCCACTTGTTATTTGCTGACCTTTATACTGACATTCTTTTGGGACTAGATAAATGCTGAATGGTGAATCGGAAATATGACTGAGAGTGCAGAGTGAGCTGCAACCTTGGTCTGAACAGAAATCCTCCTCAAAAACTACCACACAAAAGGGGATGGGGGGGGGTGGTGGAAGGATGTGGCGAGATTTGGGAGAAAAGGGAGAGAAGGTGAGCAGGTGCAAAGCATTTAGCTGAAAGGGGTGGCATAAAAGTATAAGTGGTGAGTTAGAAGGAATATGATGCTGAGTGAAGGGAGAGGGAGGAGATATAGAGGTGGTTTATAGTACAAAAGACAAATATGACAGCCTTCTTAGAGAGTGAGGCTAATGGATTTCTCTTGTTCAGCCTTCATTCTTTCTAAAACACATCCCCCGTCCACTGCAGCTTACACTGAAAGCACCGGACCTTCGTCACAACTCGCTGCCTGAAAGTAACAATGGTTTGCTGCTAATATGAGGAGACCGTTAATATAAAGTGCTTTTGTTGTCGGGATTTCTCATTTCTGTATAATTTCAATTGGCTCTGACATGTATGGCCGAGCAGTTCCCAAGCAATGGTCGGCTTTCTTTGACATTTTAAACACCATGTATCGGAGATCACGCCGCAAGATTTTTCACCAGATTGAGCTTACGCTCCACGCCTGATGTGACATATGATAATGAGTTCTATGTGCACCATTCCCATGCATGGCATATATCTCTGTCATATAATGATAAATGCGGGACCTCTCATGGACGGATTGATTTTTTTATTCAGTGATTTCTCAGTTGAAAAAATAGCTGTCAGTGTGTCTTGTTCTGTAGTCACTTTGCTAGAAGGTACATGCCCTTGTCTGCAATTAAACGGCTTGAGAATAAACACTGCACTGACGAGGAAGCACCACTTGTCCACCAACAATGTAGCAGTTCATTTTTAACCATTAACATTTAAATGCCTGCCACGATTGATTGACCAAGTTTGAATGGCAATTTTAACACACAAGTGATTCCTCTCATTCCCTATCAGCGGTGATGTTGTCACAACATCGCATCACGGGTCCTTTGGCAATTATGCCTTCACCGTGCACAGTATTTACTATGAGACACTCTCCAACAGTTCCATTTGTAATAGCCTGACATACTGTGTGACACAATGGCAGATAGAGTAATGGCTACTTTAAAAAGTAGCCCTTGATGCATAGATAATATAAGGCAAAGCTCGCCGTGCCTTCCTTTGAGATGCAATCATTTTTTTCGTCTCCGCCGCATTTTACCGGCACCAAAATTTTCAGCCAACAGCATGTCACATGGTTGTAAAAAGTCGTCAATAAATTATGTGTATAAATCAATGTTTTATATGCTGAAGATCATTTGGAAACAGGATTGTGTTTAATGCTCCATATATAATATGATTGCCTGTAGAATGCCTCAGCCAGTTGGATGCCATGAGGTTCTGTGTGTTCAGCTTACAGGGGGGATTCATAAGCCATCTATCCATCCATCTACACATCTATCATCTGCTCGTTGCATTATCCTGTTTCAAATGTTAATCTAATGAATCTGTTCAGCATTGGTGGTGAGCATCTACTCAAATTTGCTTCAAACAAACTTCTACTAATGCGCCTGGAAACGTAAATGCATTAGCTATATGCCACCAGCTGGAACAGCAATGTTGTGGACTTACATAGACCACTGTACAGCCTACTTTCATTAAACAGCTGAAGGTGTAATGACTGGGTGCCCTTGTGGTGGGTACGGTGGGATTATTGGAATTGTTGCTCCAAGCCATCTGGTCCTTGTACAACCAAAGAGAAAGCTGTTCCCATATTCTCCTTGTCTCTGACAGATTGAGGTATTCATTGACAGGATCTGAAGGTGGGTGAGGAGGGTGTTCAGATTGGTAACCTCAGGTTTGCATTTCTACTTTTTGCCAATGATGTGTTTTGGGTTTTTTTTAGCTTTATTAAGACTGTGATTTTCAAGACACGCTGGGGTGGTTTGGCAGCTGTGTGTGAAGCAAGTCTGAGGCAATGCTTCTCTGCTGCAAAGTGCTGGATTGCTCTCTCTGGGTTGGGAGTGAGTTGTTGCTGCAAGCGACGGACCATCTTGTGTGTGAGGCAGACAGACAGAACGGTACAGTGTTGAGTGGTGATATGGGCGTTGTACCAGACCGGCATGGTGAAGAGGAAAGCAAGCCAGGAGGCAAAGTTCTAGAGTTACCAGTTGATCTACATTTCAACCTTCACCTATGGTCATGAGTTCTGGGTAATCGTCGAAAGAATGTGATTGTGGAGCTGAATTGAGTTTCCTCTGCAAGATGGCTATGCTGAGCCTTGATAGATAGGGTGAGGAGCTTGGAAATCCAGAGGGAGACCAGAATAGAGTTGTCTTTGATGAGGATGCCTGGGCATCTTCCCGTGGAGACCACAGGGAGACCCAAAACTCACTAGAGGGACTAGATAGCTCACGTAGTCTAGGAGCGCCCCTAAAGGAACTAGAAAACCCTGCTGGGGAGGAGGGGGGGGACATCTGGAATACCCTACATAGCCTGCTGCCATCATGATCTGACTCTGGATAAGCAGAATAAAATAGATGGCATTATGATATAATGCTTTGGACTGCAGTAAACAATCAGTGTTACTTTCTGCCTGTGGATTGCGTTGCGTGACCCTTAAATGTCAGCTGGGATCAGAGCCTGACTGATTGACCAAACGGGCTGATATGCTTGCAAATGTGCACTTGTGGAAGATATACAATTTCTAAATGACAAAAGAAATGAAATTGCAGAAATGCCATTTGCACTTCTTAGTTTGCTATTCAGAGAGCTGACAGGTTTTAGTTGTGGGAGTCCTACTTGGCACATGTCGTGACTGCGGCCCTTCAGACGATAAATAATCCTGAGGGATCAAAATATTTATATGTTATGTATCCGTCAGGCTTTATTGGTGACATTAGATTTTATAGGAACTTAACGCCAAAGCTGTCAACTGGTCATTGCTGCATCAATACAGATTTTATATGCACATTTTCTGTAATTATCTGTCGGAACTCATGTCTGCCTGTTTTTAGCTTATGCCCAGAATCTATTTGCCTTTTTGGATTTAATACAGTTGTATTGAATTGAACTGAATATCTGAATATCACAGTTGTCTGGAGACTATTATTGTTGTAGATGGGCCAAATGTGAAAAGGTGAAGAGGTATATAAATGCAATCCATTCCACTGAGCCATCAAATATTATAAACAACGCATAAATTGAATACGGCCTGCTACAGAGTGCAACACTGACACAGAATTTATATCTGCTGGCGAAGCAGAATAGTAGTTTGTTTCCACTTTGTGTAGTGCGGAGAGACAGATTTGTGAGTTAAAGTTGCTTGGTTAACTCAGTTCCAGTAACCAACTGTGAACAAACTCAGTGTGTGAATTACAAGTGTGAAGTTATTCCTGATTCATCTATATCTGCTCCACTGAGCAAAGCATTTCAGCACCAGCTGCTCAAATGAGCTTGCTCAGTGTTTTAAAGGAGAAGATTGAGGCTGCACTACGCTGGTTTGTTGTACACGTGTAGGATAAGTGTGAGAATGTTATTGTAAAATAGCAGAGGGTCAAAGTGGCTTCCATCAATTTACTGTAATGTCGATTATTATTTTGGTTTAGTTTTAAAAAAGAAGATACTGTAGCTTTATATTAGTAATGTCACATATTTTTAACAGTACAATGAGATGAATGAAAAAAAGGAAATAAAGAGAAAATAATAATAAAAAAGCTGATATTGAGATTATTACCGTTTTTTTTGTAAATCACAAGGTTGGGTTGGATTCCAGTGAAAATATTAAGCTACGATGTCCCTCAGTTGAATAATATGGTGGGAGGGCTTTTATAATATATTGGGTTGAAGTGAATGAGTTGAATATTTCTGAAAATGGAACAGATGTGGATTTCTTTTCGATCTCTCTCTCTACAAAAAGGCTACAATCATGCAGTCGAACATTTGCAGCCTTCAACCAGTTGAGAAACCATGTTAGACATACATCAAATGAATCTCAGCTTGGTGTGTGCTGTGCCTGGGGGGTTCATCAATGACAAATGGCCTCCAACCAACTCATGTGAGACGCAGGTGGGGAAAGAGTACATCTACGCACGGTTCTGTGATGTCCCCACAGATGGTGGTCCTGTCTGTCTGTCTGCGTGTTGTTAAGAGACACGTGTAAAGAAAAGCATGTGGATCTCTGTGGTGACGTGTTCGCTTAGCCTCTTTGTGCCTTACTGTTGGGCTGCGCTGTGCTGGCATGTGGCCACTCAAACATGAAGCTGCATTGAATTGATTTATGTATCGTGTTGAACATATGTATAGGTGTGGTGTTATGGGAAATAAGCTGTGGGGAAGTGTACTGTGTGTTTTATATGTGTGTGTACGATTGCTGGTGACTACATGTGCATGCATGTGCAAAATACTAAATTGTGTTTCAATTGCTTTCCTGTCAAACAATAACAAGCGCATGCATGGTACTACACAGTGTATTTGTCCCCTCTGTGCACCACATTCAAACCCATTTTTTCAGACAGCCCCAACCATATCCATAAATACGCTCCACATCTCATAGCTTAAAAATCCATCTTTTACTCATCTGCTCATGTTTGTCTCCTTTCTGATTGGTTTGGATTTTAATAAGAAATCACTGAGGGGTGTGATTAGATCTACCTGAATCATGATAATTAGGAGTAAATAACGAATGTTGTGCTCATTCACAACAACATATGGAAGCAAGATGACACCTTCTCATATTATTAGAATACTAGTTGTTTAGCCAGATATTAAAATAAGTGTATTTTTGTAGTTAATAGCTGAGACTATGAAGAAATACAAGCAGAAATCTCCAGGTTAGCTGCATTTATTATGAAGACAAAACTATAAAAATGGTCACCCTAAACCTTCAGCATTAATCACTTCCTTTAGCCAACTTTCACCTACAAAGTCACAAAGACCTGCAGTTTTCCTGAGAAAAAAGGGATTATTTCTGACGCTTCTAGCATTAAAGATTTAAAAAATAATGAGCCAAACTGCAAAAAAAAGGTAGAAATAACAAGATCCTGTTCTCACTTTAAATCATCACCTGCTGTCGCTTCGTCAGGTCTCCTTGGCGTCACATTTGAATTCACTCGGTGCCCTTTAAAAATCTGTGATTGTCACAAATAGACCCAATCAGACAGATGTTATTTGCGGGTGTCACTGTTGCTCCTTTACAGGTAAAGAGATGTTTATGCCTAATAACAAGAGGTTGATGTTGTGAAATTATAAATTTGTCTTTTAATGCAAAACCAGAATCATTTCCTTAACCTAGCAGAGTCTCAAGATTAAATGAAGCTAAAGAAAAACAAATAATGGTCCAACACAGGATGCAAAACTCCATCTTGTTGGTTCCATCACCACCACTACCCCTACAGCCTCTTTATGGGGCGCCTTCATATTGAAAACGCTCCTTGGTCCAGAGAAACTATGCTCGTGGTGGGACTGATGACGGATTCAGGCACAACAGTGGTTTGACCTAAATGCTGAAGACAGCATGCCAGGATGCTGATGTTTAGCAGATATAATGTTCATGGTCGTTATCATCATCAACATTGGCATGCTAAAATTTGCAAAATAGCACTAAACACAAAGTGCAGCTCCCGACAAAAGGGATGCAACTAGAATTTCAAAAACAGGTCCAATAATGTAAATGTTAAAGGAGTCATAGTACAAAGGCTTTCCATTGGGTGGATATAAAAATCAGATGTCACTCTGGTTTCATGATAAGGACAGGACAACTTATTGTATTACAAAATTATCATGTGTGTCTCTTAACCACAGAGCCCAAGTTTATTCATTTTGGCCCCACAATTTTGCTGTTACTGACTAAATTTAGAGATTGTTTTTTTTTTTTTTTTTAGGTGTGAAAAATAGCCTAGGGCCTGTGGGGTTAAGATATATCAGTCTGGACCAAAGTGCCATCCTATCCTGCCTTTGCTATCCCTGAAGCTACACCGCTGGCATTGCTAAAAAATACGGTATATTAGGGTGACCCGATAGCTGAGTGGTTAGGGCACATATGCCTTGAGCGGTGAGCCAGTGGTTTGATTTCTGGCTCAGACCATTTGTACCATGTTATTTCCATGATCTCTTTCCCCACATTTACTGTCACTGTCTAATAAAGCTACATAATTAATAAATAAATGCTGCACTGTGAAATACATTTTCAGTCTAGAAATGTGATTATTCAATTGCTTCTTCATTAAGACACGTCTGTAGGAGCTTTTGTGAAAACTTTATCGAGAAAATGTGATTTGTTCATTCCAAAAAATGTGAGAATTTTTTACTCTTTAGCAGCAGAATCTCAATCTAAGTCTCTCTAAATACTTTAAAGTTAAACACATCTTGCTTGTCTGGTTGCAGGCTCCAAATGGACAAGTAGACACTCCACACATATGACACACACAAAAGCCAGCGTGGTAGAGAAGAATAAAATAAAACAGGGAGTGTGAATTCCACCCTGAAAAAGAGGATTCCAAATAAGTAGGTCTATCATAAAGGAAATGACAAGAAGCAATTACAAGCGTTCAGTATTGTGGAAAACAATGGGAACATTTTCCTGTCATGTCACCACAGAGATGCTGTTTTCATGTTCTCTTCATTTAAAAAAAAAAAAATGTCCTTATCACCGCTTTTCTTCTCCCTAAAGCGAGAAGAATACAGCGAGGTAGGATCAAAATTAACCTGCATGTCTGTCAGCTCTGAGTGCACAGACGGAGCATTATCGCTACCGGTTTTAGTGACTCACACCACATGCTGCTGCCTTCAATAGCACAAAGGCAGAATGACTGAAATAGCATTCATTTATGCATTCCCACTTTTGATTCCGCTTTTAATTGGGTTTTTCTGCACATTCGAATACTTGCACTGTATGCTTTGAGATGCACGCGCACACCGTCTACTGCACGCACTCTCACTCGCACGGCCAATGAGAAACGAACAGAGTAAGTCCTTTCCCATTGATTTCTGCTTTTCATTATGCTGGTGCAGGCATTGGGGGGTATTTCACAAAGCGCTCTTTATCGCCTGCGTTCTTTTATGAAATGGAAATTATAACCGTGGGAGAAAAAGCTTCCATTCGTCGTCGTCAGAGCCGCTCCAGCCATGTCTTCTGGGGTGCATTCACGGGTTTACTGTAGCCCGGAAGACGCATCGACATTCATGGTCAGCTGCTGATCTGAGTTTATTCACCTGTAAACAGTTTCCAAACACTACGTGAAGTGCTCGGCTTTCGTCCTTAAGACCTGCTTAGTTAAAGACAATTAATCTGCGTAGTCTGACTTCACATCTTCCTCTCGCCTGCCATTAAATTGTTCCTCTGCATGAGTGTTCACAGCCGCTAAAAGAGCAGTTTTAAAAATGAAAAAGAGAAAGCAGGAAAAAGGGTGTGAACATTTTTTTTTCTCTCTCTCTCTCCCCTGAGTGCCTTGATGCTTTTGCCAACATCTCATCACTTCCACCTGTAGTTCATTTTAGTCCTTTTCTTTCACCTCCTTTCCAGTCTGGATCTCACAGTCCCTCTCCCTTCCTCCCCCATCCTCACTGACACCCACCTATTTCTTGACAGTACCGCTTCTCTCTCCTCCACATCTTTATATCAGCTGCTTCATGCCTGCCTTTATACACACCACCCTCTGATTCATTCTCCAGAGATAAAGTATTTTGACCAACAGAGAAGACAACGCTCCATTCCATATGTCATCTTTACACTCCACTGTGCCCCAACTTTTTTTTGGTAATTGGATCATCTCTCTTGCAGCACGCCTAACATCTGTTGTTTTGGGGGATTTTACCACTTGACAGTTACCACCCATATCTATTTGATCTTATATTTGCTGTCTGCAGAAATACTCTTTCTGATCTTGAACTGTATTTCCAGAGGTGCTGGTAGAAATTCACCTGAACAAAGTCCACAGCAAACAGCATCGATCATTCCTGGCGTATTCAAAAGCCTCTGTCCAGGTATTGTGCTGGTTTTCTTGTGTTTTTTTTTTTTTTTTTTTGTTGCAACTGACTGCCTGTTTTGACTGTTTAGCTGCCTCATAAAAGAAGTAAATACTCCATCTGCCTTGTCAGTGAGTTGTGATTTAAGTCCCAGATCTCATTTTGCTGAGCCATTACAGTAGACATAAAAAAAACAGAAAAATGTTCTCTATGAACACTTTGTAGGTATGGCTGAAATTCATTTTGCTAACAGGCTTTTGTCACATTAAAGTAGAAAAAAAAAGCACAGATAAAAATTAAAAATGAGTGATCCCGTTCCATTTAGATCCTTTACTTTCATTAACCTCGTACTGAGACATTTGGATCGAACCACACCAGTGTGACAGTGATGTGATTTTTTATTTTGTTTTTGTTTTTTTATTTTTGCAATATTCAGTACTGTAGTTTCTGATCATTTGAAATTCAGTAATTACATTATAGTTACCAATACCAATGACAGCTTTTTGGAGGAGGTTATGCTATGTTTACATCATGTGGGAGTGAATGGGATGATGCAATGATAGGAAAATTTCTCATGTCTGCAACTTGCAAATTTTCGATCTATCTATAGACAATTCCAGCAGCTGCCAGTCTTGTTGTGCCTTTGCTTCTCACTCATTAGCTGAGGTTCTACCAGACAACAGAAAGAAAACAACTCAAAGAGCTCCATACTACCTACGAGGAAAATCATTTGCAAAAAGCTCACTATACTGTACATTAGTGTAATTTGAGCAAAATGCATTGAGTGAGAGTTTTACTGTATTTGGATGTGTGAGTGAAATATTGTGTTTGTTCAGTATGTTGTTATGGGGGAATTGGGAAAGAGCAAAATAAAATGGCAAGGAGGCAAAACTGTAAGAAAACCAAACAATAAATTAATTAATTAACATTGGAGATACATGAAAATTTACAATGACAATCCAAGGGAAACCAGTCCAAAAGGGCGATAAAGAGTAAAGAACAGAAACAGTGAGAATGATGCAGAAACACAGGGAGGCTTTCAGGGAAGAAAACAAGGAGGTGAACAGCCAGAGACCACAGGCAGGTAACAGGGGGTAGGCAGGTAGACAAACAGGCAAACTGATAACTGATCAAACTGGCAGACTCAAGTATTTCAAATTGTAGGTTTGTCTGCTTTTCAAATGATCAAAAAAAAAAAAGGTTTATTTTATACACACCCTTTCACAATCACAATCCGCCACTGGTTTTGAATGGTATCGGCCAATCCTGAATCAAATTATACATTGTTTGAAAGCACAAAGCCTTGCAATTCAAACTGCGCAAACCACTTTAAGACACCAATACTGCAATAACAACAGCAGCTGCTGTAGTTTCGTACTTTGTAATAAGAGTGCATATACAGCAAAAACGGCATTTTTCTTTTCCTGTGGTCTATAGGGGCACATACTTGTTGAATCGCAATGTGCTGCAGACTATTTTCACCGAAAGAGAGCCACAAACAAAATGTTTTGAAGTTATTAGTAACACCTGTGCTCCTCTTTCTACACAAAGTCAATGAAAAAAAAACACTTATTGTATAGAAAGTATAAAGAAATCTAAAATTGAAAAACTCAGGTAAAGTGCATCTCAAAACTGTACTCGATTGTTTCAGTGAATGTACTTTATTAATTCTACCAGTGACCTTAACGAAATGTTTGTGAGTGCCTAAACGCACAATAAATGTAGTTCACTTTCCATGTTAAAATATTTAATATTTCCATTTAGGTTTGCTGTGAACATTTTGCAACACTTTTAAATAAAAAGAAATATCCGAGTTTGAGTGACTCCAACCAAAGTCCAACTTGTAATTGTCACCAGGCGGCTGAAGCTTGTGTGCTCATGTTCAGGGAACATTACTTATTTGAAAGCACTCGCAGTTACCTTGACATCCCTCCACTTTGGCCCTAATTCGCTTCGCACCCCCCTCTTGGCTTCTCGATGGAACACATGATGTACATGGGTGATTAGCCCATGTAACAACCTGTGCAGTGCTCACAAATCACTTACACTTTCACACTCTCCAGAGACAGCATCTATGTGTAAATACATGAATAAGTCAGGGCCGCTCGAGCCAAATGAGTTGCCAGCATGCCCAGGTATCAGCAAGTGTGTCACTGCAAAAGCCAAGGGAATCAGCACAATCAGTCACAAATAGTTCTTGAAGACGTGTATAATGAAGGGTGTTAAGATGAAAAGGCAGCTGATGGACGCACAGGATGTGGTCTGTGAGTGTATGTGCAGGTGGGTGGGTGGATAAGGTGAGGTACCGTGGCTGAAAAGGACATGTAATTTGCCTCTGTGGTTGTTTAAATGTGTGGGTAGAGACTCTTGATGTGTAATTTGCATGTATGTGAGTTTCTGTGTGAATATGTGTGTGGTATGAATGTATGCTCATGTTGGAGGTACATAAAAACCGTGAAGAATTTCCATCCTTTGTTGCTTTTGTCCCCACTGGCTGTTTATGTTTTCTCTTTCTCCTCTGCACTACACACACACACACACACACACACACACACATACACACACACAGACACGCACTTTTCAGCAGCCTCCCTGTCCATCCTTTCCCCTCCATCATACTTCTCTCCACGGAGCTGCCAGAAAAATGGCTGTCTTTTAAATGGCCCACTCAGCATGGCAAGATGACTCGCTTATCATCAAGGTCTGCTCTCTGCGTAGACATCACACTTGTACACAAAAACACAAGAACACAGCTGAGGATTTATGCAAGGCTATGCATTTGCATACCACCCATACACACATACACATTGGCACACTACTTAGCCCTGCATGCATGCTTTTTTTTTTTTGGTCTTTCCGTACACACACAAACACTACACACACACCTGCCTCCTCTGAAGTTCATTCCTCATCCTCATTTCTAGCTTCTTCCACGACCAGTGCACCCTTCCCCTCCTTCTCCCACCCTTCCTGTTTTGCCCTATCTGCCCCATAGGGGAGATTTCACACAGAGTGAAATACAGCGTTGCCAACATATGTCTCTAGCAATCAATTTATGCCACTGGGCTATCTCTCTTGGCTCCCTCTGCTTAATACACTACCACAGAGGGCTGCATGCAGACCGGCTTGGCTCTGCTCTCATCTTTACAGGCAGACGTAGCCTCGAAAGAAGTATTTGCATTACATTGTGCTTCTGTTTATGAGTGTATTGACAAATGACAATAAGCAGCCGGCTTCAACTCTTGTCATTTACATGGCGAGGAGAGTTACTGAGGCAGATGTCTGTGTTTGATGCGCTGCCTTTCATTTATGACTGCAGTAATATGGACATTGTAATCGCTGGCGCAGGGCAGGTGAGTAAAAGCAAAGCGTTGGTTGTTGATATATGAGAATATGGCTGTGAAAATCTAAAAAGCACCGCCCGAATTGCTTTTGGCAGCTTCCCTAAGTGTTTTGTTTTCAAGGTAAAAATATGTTGTTAAAATGGTAATGATGGTCAGTCCAGTGTAATGTTTGTGCTCCCTGCGAACACCGTGTCACCCTGCAGCATGCCGGTAATTCCTGTGTTTCAGCACCAGTGGAGTGAACAGTTCCTCCTGAATGTTCCCTCTCTTCGGATTTTTTTTTTTCTACCAACAAAATAAATGCCCACTTTCAGGGTGAGGGCAGCAATGCATTAAGAAAGCATGAACGGAGGGAGAGAGGAAGGGGAGGAGATTTTTTTGGTGAAAGAGTGGGTAGATAATCTAACACAGGTGGCTTTTTTCTGCCACTTTTTTTTTTTTGTGCTGTTTTTTTTTTAGGAGGAAATACATCTCAGCCCTTATCTGAGCAGTGATGTGGGATCATTAATTTGCCTGCTTCTTCCGTTCCTGTTCCTGCTGAAGCCTGTCGTTTCAGTCGATTGCCTATGGCCGTTAAGAGGAGAAGGTAAGACGGAGGGAGGAAAAATGGCACGGATACGGAGAGATGAAGCACAAATTTATGTAGACAGGCATGCATACATACAAAGGAAACATACAATAGGTTGTAGGCACACACAAAAACAACCGCACACCCACACGGTCACAAAGAGATTGATTCCTTACATTCTCTCACATGCACGCATTGTGCATGCACACACGCCGGCTTAATCGCAGCGACTGTGTAAAATCGAAAGCTCAAATAAAAAGCTGGATGGACTGATGGACTGTCTTCATTACGTTCCAGTCCTCCTCTGAAAACCACTGGGAGGAGACGTGTGGGTAGGAGAGGTTTAAATCACCATAATCCCTTCCCAGTGCCTTTTCACTCCTGCTTTTAAGTTGCTTCTCTTGCTCTCTTTCTTTGTATCTCTTCCTATTTGTACATGTCAAACTACCCATGTGAGGAAAATAGGTGCCCTTCACCATGAAATAATGCCAAGCCTTCTCTTCAAATAAAGAAAAAAAAAAAAAGGAAGTGAAGATTGCTACAGTCCTTGAGGGCTTCCAAACTCTCAATCAGAATATTCTACTGCATGCATTCATTTATAATTGGCACAAACCCCTGTTGGTAGCTTTCACTCATTCAGATTGTGGTGTTATTCTCAGCTTTAAACGCTCTTATCAATTAGTGGTGGTCTAAAGATTTCTTATGGGAGCAGAGCTCCACCTTCGAGATTTAACCTGTCATCTTTTATAGATGTCGGTGAGTATGCGGCACATCTGCCCTCAGAGGGACCGGTGTGGCGAGTGGTCAGCCGTGGAATCCATTCTCCAGAAGTGGTCCAATAAAGTAGGGGAATAATGAGCAATGGAGTGTGAAAACGTGAGGCTTGGCTGAATAACAAGGTCAGTATTATTGCGGGGGCTTCGTTTATATTGATGATAAGACTGTGCTTTTTCAGAGCAGACACACAGAACACAAAGTGGAGCTTTTATTGGGACCAGTTATACAAACTGACATTGATTCTTTTTTAGCCAGATCTGAAAACCAACTAGTGCAGCATTTAATGAGCCTTTTCATTGGCGTAAGAGCTTTTTTTTTTCCCCCTCCATAACTGCGGATGCTACAATTTTGCTCACTAATTACAGGTGGGAGAATCAGAAAGAAACTGTAATTGTAAAAAATAAAAAAAAATAAAAAAATTATAATAATAATAAAATCAAGATCAACGAAAGGAGGAGCAGTCAAATTGTGCCTCTGATAATTATTGATTTTTTTTAAAACCGAGAACAAATAAATAGGGATAGATTAGGAACAATTATTCACAACATAGTTGAAACAAAACCACAAGGGACAAAAAAAACAGAGAACAAAGCTTTTGTCCCATGTCAATACAGACCGACAGCAAAAACGGCACACAAGGGATCTGATCTCAAGGAAAATATTCTAAAAATGATGAATAAAATACAATCGGTTGTGATTCAAACCTGAGAGGTTTATCAACAGGGGATTTATCTGACCAACCCACTGACCATTGTTCTCTACACCCAGCTTGACATCTCCACAGAAGCTATTGTTATGAAGGTCACTTCACGGAAAAGAAATGAAAAGGGTTTCACTGGAGAAAGTTCAGGGTGATCACCTCCACTTCATTCAGCCACTGCTGCATTATGCTACCATGGATGACTTACACCATTCACTTCGTACAATACAGTGTGGCCTCTGCAGCCCAGAGCTAGACTGCATGAATGAAGAGACCTGGAGCCAAGCCATTGGTACTTTGTTAAAAAAAAAAAAAAGTTGGATGACAGCCTCCTGGGAGGCTACACACTTCTAGGAAGGTCAGTTTGGAGTGTAGATGAGACTGTGTGTATGGGATGTTGCTGTTCCTTTGTACAGAATGACAGAAAACTGTTTGTTATACTGCACTAAATTATTTGTAGAGCTTGTTGTATTTTAAAATTTCTGTTACAAATGCTGCTAATAGGTGTGGATGTGATTAATAGAGATGCAGCATAAACAGGATCTTGTTAAGTTTAATCACAAGAGATGCATTTTTTAAACAAATGAATATTTTAAGAAAAAAAAACACAAATAATTTTATTCCCAGTACTCGACTCCCTGTATGCAAATGTTCCAGCACAACAGTTCCACCTGTAACTGTTCAGCAAGAACACCGCAGCCAAAATCTTTGCTTAGCTCCACCCATGACGACTGTAATTGGTTTAAAGAAATACAAACAAGCCAGAGTGTTTTTTTTACCCCCCCTACAGCAGAATGATAGTGAGGTGCAGCCAAACCGTTGTGTATTACAGGACGGGCTGGCGAGACAAGTGCCTCCTAAAAGTAGTACAAAAAAAGGATGAAGACTGAACCGGTAACGGGGTCATGGGTGCCCAAGGCTCACCATTCACACAGAAGAGCTACTGCAGCACAAATTGCTGACAACCTTAATGCTGGACATGAAAGAAATGTGTCAGAACATTGCGGTGCATCTTAGCTGCAGACTCTGAAAGTGCTGATTCTGACCTCTGTCCGCCACTAGAAGCTCCTAGAAACATAAGCATCAGAATCGGACCATGGAGCAATGGAGGAAGGTGGCCCGATGTGATGAATCATGTTTTCTTTTACATTACGTGGACAGCTGGGTGCATGTGCATCATTCACTCGGGGGAAGAGACGGCAGCAGGATGCAGTATGCTAGGAAGGCAAAGCCGGCAGAGGCAGCTCTGAGCAATGGTCTGCTGGGAAACCTTGCTTCCTGGCATTCGTGTGGATTTCACTTTGACATGTACAACCTACCTAGCCATTGTTGCAGACCACGTACATCCCTTCAGGGCAACAGTGTTCCCTGAATGCAGTGGCATCTTTTAGCAGGCTAATGTGCCCTGACACACTGCAAACATGATTCATAAATGGTTTGAGAAACATGGCAGGCTTCAAGGCCTCTAAATTGTCCACAACTCAGTCGGATCAAGCATCTGTGAGGTGGACTGGAAAAACAAGTCCAATCCTGGGAGTCTCCAGCTCAGAACATCCAGGACTTAAAGGATTTGCTGCCAAAGTCTTAGTGCCTGATAACACATGACACCTTCAGAGGTCTTGTGGAGTCCATACTTGGAGAGTCAGGGCAAACGAGACCGACACAATATTAGGAAGGTGGTTTAATGTTATGGCTGAAGAGTGTATGCGATGTGACTGTGGTAGCAATCTGTAGGCTTTGGACCATTATCAGCAATTTGCAACCAAAGTCCCCCACACACTTGTAAGATGGTAATGAGAAGGCTACTTCAAACCTCCAACTGTGGGATGATGAGTAATAACTGTGTGACTGAGTGTGTGTGTGTGTGTGCGAGTGTGTGTTTGTGCATTGCAGAAAACCTTGTTCACATTTCATAAAAGTTGTGCATGGTCAAGGGATTCAACTCTGACTTTCTGCTTTCAATTAAGCTGGTAATGAGCTGACATTAAGGTCAAGCATGGACAGTGGTGCAGGAGAGCTATGCACATTAATCAAAAGAAAGCTCTCCAAATGGCCAGTGAATTATTAAACACTGTGTTAAGAGCTCCCTATGTCTTATACCTAAACAGCACAGTCCCATAGTATGATGGGTGTTCATGTGTCTGTGTGTGTGTGGACTATTTCTGTCCATGTAATAAGTCAATAAAATGTAATCCCAATATACCTGCATATGTGCCATTTTTAAAAAGAAATTGTAAATAGTGTGTTTCATATACAGCTGCTTCACAATTAGTTAAAAAAAAAAACAGTCCATATGGGTGGTTGGTCATTTTCTACACACACAACATTGTTTGGCTGAATCTAGTGGAACAGAGGTCAGCTTCCAGAGAATCCCAGTCCAGATGTCACCACCATCACCACTACAGCACCACTGCTCAAACACTTACTAGTTCAACAAATTCAAACAGAAAACTTGTTAACGGACAAAAAAAAAAAGGGCAGCTCCCATTAAAAGATACCAGTGTGCTTTTTTTTTGCAGTTTCTTTCATATCCATAATATTTTACCACCATCCGCTCTTCTATCTTGACATTTGAGCCTGTGAGCCCTCAGCTCAAACTACATCCAATGATTGTGACATTTAACTGAGGGTCTTGGGCTTTAATTACCATCCTTATCTCGACATATGGCATGAACCGTATTACATAGCGTTCAGTGAGATTCTGTACCATACATGGATGTTTATATATTTGCCTGTTACAAATGTCAGTGGATTTTTTTTCTTCAGGCCCAGTTCCACCACATAAGACATCGGGTGCATTTGAAATTAGCAGGTGTGCTTTCGTGCTGACACCAAGTTCACATTTGTCTATAGCTGCTTTAATTTATGCCTTAACAGTTCTTGTAACCTAAGAATTGTTTGTAGTCACATAATCATGCATGATACTTATTGATGTTTGTTTCCGATGTCTATGTGTGTTTGCTGTGTCTGATATTCATGTTAGGTGCCCTATATGTGGAAACTATAATTAACGTGATTTATGGATGGGTTATATATAAAAGAACACGGGCAACAGCAATAAAAAAAATAGCATCTCATTATGAACAGATCCTGCTGGAACACAGCTGGATGTGACTGCAAACACTTAACAGTTGTAAGTGAATGTACAGAGGAGAAGTTGGGTGTATTTTTAAACACACCTGCACACGCTGTTTACTGAGGATGTCTGATGCTTAATGAAGTTACGGGCCAAGATGTGGGGGTGAGTCCGGCAGCGGGGGGAGCTAGTGGGAGTAGGCACTACATCTGAGTCAGCTAAGCTAAGTATGGCTGGAGTCAGTTTTTTTTTGTGTCTGCAGCTGTAGAGGCCGTGTTGCTGTTGGTGTTCGCCTCCCCTTTTTTGAAAATCTATGTCACAGCATTTGAACAATTAGCAAAACACCGACTGTAGACGGAATTTGTCCGGCAGCAGTTAAAGGCACCCGACTGCAGCTGTGCAGACCAACACAACACAGCTGTCCTGCACAATTCCATTTGTCATTGTACTAAGTGCATTGCATCATGCAAGAATTCCCATTCAGCGCTCACAATTTAACCATGACAAATTTAACATTCAGATTTCAGTGTGCAATGCATGCTCTTGCAATTACACAGGAATGGGCCCAGTTTTCTTCCTGACCAGGCTGCCCCCAGCAGAGCAAGACGTGTTTGGTGCGTTTCTGTATGAAGAGACATCGCTCTAGTCTAAATCCGAACCTGCCTTTTTTTTTAAAGAATCTGGGGCTCCTTTCATACTGTACAGCACACACATCTCTCCCCCACAACCACTCATGCACATACTATATGGTATATATCTACTATAACTGCTCTGTCGTGCATTATTTCAGCATGGGGGTAAAGAGAAGCCTGTGGAGGAGTAGTTGGCAGTGGTGCCAGCCACCCCGGCACTCTGACAAGATTACCTCTACACCCAATTCAATTAGAAGCCCACTTTAGTCACCGTTCACCCCTTCAGGGTCTCCATAATCATAACAGATGGCTCTCTGTGAGACACCCACCATCTTTCACCTCCAAGAGGCCTGAAGAGGAGTAGAGCAGGAGCACTCATCATGGCACAGTGGAGGATCATGCAGAGTCTTTTTCACTGTATGTCAGAGTAATACTTCTTTTGTAGCTGATGATGTGTGCCGTGCACAGAAATACTATTTTAAAATCAGTAAAGGCATATTCAGTATCGCAAAAATAGCCAAACCTATTTTCTATAATCCAAGGTACATTAGCACACACAACTGCCTTGGCTGATTGGCACTCCATATTATTTTGCATTTTGTAGGTAGTAGTTTGCGTTATGGCTTTAGAAATGTTATGAGATGCTTTTAGGTGTCAAAATAATACACCGAAGCTATTTGGTATGTTAAGAAACAACTGGAGATGACAAGAGATGAGTTTCAATCACTTAAGTCCATGTAATATCAGGTTTCTGCCGGTCTGAGGAGGAACAAGTGAGTAGTCAAAAGCTTCTTTTGTGTTTTTCCCAGCTTCTCAGAATTCCTCACAACAGTGCTTTGACATTGATCGTGGGTTGTTACAAATTATAGGCTATGTTAGTCACAAATTGCATGTGTTTGTGTTTGCATTTCAGCATACTACATTTAAATGTAATTTTTTTCATCTCATCTAAGGATCTTAGAGTTAATTCTATTTTCTTGGTCTTGGTACGACTCTGCACATAAGAGCACATAGTTAGGCTATCTATTGGATGTTCTTGAAAGGAAATGTAAGTACAAACTTGGCATAATGCAAGATGTAAGGCCCAAAACATGCCCCATGCAATTAAGTGAACATAAACTTTCAGTTTCATGTATTTATGCCTTCTACATTTATGCCTTCTAAATTTACCTAAAAACTCTTAAAGCAACAAACACTGGTGCTGCAGCTGGATGGGTTGATAATGTCAGCAGTAACGTCAGTCTCCACCGGAAAATCTCAGCAACTACTCACTGGATTTCAATTAAATTACAGGTACTCGTGGTACAAAGATGAATCCTAATGACTTGAGGGATCAGCAGGTCTTCATTGATACAGTCAATATGCTGTTTGGATTGGAACAGAATTCGGTTTTGTACAGATGATTGTGATTCTCGAATGATGAAGCCTTTGAGGGTGGTACTTGTGATTTTGTTTTCTAATAATAATTAAATTGCTAAGACCACAGACGAGGTTTTCATTTATAAACATTACAAGGTTCATTTTCTAAGGGTCTATACCTACTGGCAATACTTAAATATCTAATAATAGCTATTAAAGCTGTCAAACTTTTGTTAAGCCATATCATGTTAGCATTGGCATATCATGTTAGCATTTTACCCAAAGCACAACAGTCGTCCAGCAGTTCTAGATTCACTCCACATTTTTCATTTTCACTGAGTTTTTCTTTTGTTGACAGCAGCAATAGAGACAAAGTTGGTTTGTTGCCCTAAGCGAGATCTGGATGTTCACCCAATTGTTCCTACTGAGTTTGCTCTGTGTGTTTAGTTCATGTTCCATTTTGTTATCAACATTTAATCATTGTTTGCTCACTCCCAGCAACCCGCCGTATCCCGGACGAATCCTGATGCAACATCTTCCTTTGTGATGTCTGAAGGTCTTACAAGATTTCTTCGCTGTTTGATTTTGTGCTTTTCCTCATTGCTTAAGAAATACCATCACAATTCCATGGACAGGGGAACTCTGTGAGTACAGACCAGTAAGAAGATAACACAGCATCGATGGAGTTATTCAGCTCCAGCATCGAAACTCTGCTTTGAGATCCTTCCAGAGGTGGTTTCCTTCTCTTTTTGTTTGGGAACAAGTCATTCTATTTTTCATAAAATCTTTCCCTGTGCGTGTCTCATGCAGAATGAATGAAGCCCCAGTTGTGTCATTTCATGATACATTTTTAAAATACACAACAAATCTGTCCCTTTGTGGCGCCTCGGGCTAAGGCACATACCATGTCCTCATGTCATTATGAGTTTGGGTCCAGCTCCAGACCCCTGTCTAATGCCATCACTGATTTCTTTCTCACCTCCTCTGCCTCCTTTTACTCCACACAACATGACTTGAAAAGCACCAGAAATGGCTTGGAACTTTATCAAAAAAGAAAAAAGAAAAGAATAAAAAAAAAAGAGAGCGATCTGCTGATTGGCTGAGTACTGTATGAGCACAACATTGTGACTTTTTTTTTTTTTTTTTTTGCATGTGACGGGAATCGAGTTTCTCCCGCTGAGAGGGAAGTTGGCACCAAAGTGCCTCTCGGTGTACACAAAACAGCGGATCAAAGGCACAAACAAGTCTTTTTGTTTTGGTAAGATGAGAATGTTCAGAGAATAGAAAGCAAGCATCTAAACAAAAGGCAATGAAGTGATATTTTGCAAGCCTCTTTTGTATTTTATCCACTCTTTTCTTCATTTTCGCTTGAATGTAGATGATGGGTGATTGTTCTCACATCAATGCTGTTAAATTACATTTCAATATAAGATATAAAGCACAAATGCCGCCTCTATATGTGTTTCTTTATCTTGTTATTCAAGACCTGGAATGAACTGCACAATAGCAGTGAGGCAGCATTCATCCGGTTTTTTTCTTTTCCATCAGTTTATGTGTGTGTGTATGTGTATGATCAAAGCGTCTCTGCCCCACCATGTGCTGATCTAGCCTAGGCCCGATAGAGCTACTTAGTCCTCCATAATGTCCTGGGGTCCCCTCTCATTGCTGCCTTTGAATCCTGTCACAGATAACACTGCAGATTATATGCCTCTCCTGAGTCACTTTCAAGTTGACTGTACTCCAAAATCGCAAATCTTTCAATCTGACTGCATACGCATTTGCAGTGGAGAGTGGCACTATCAAGCCTTCCATCTGACTTTGTTGTTTCTGTCGGTGAACAACTGAAAGCAGCTTTTTGTGCACAATGTTGTTAAGGACAGAGAAGAAACAACATGCAGTGTACGATGTGATCGCACTTGTCCAGGTTTCTTGAATTCGGGTTATGTTGACCCCAAGAACTCAAGAAAGTATTTCTCAGCAGAGGTAAAGTGTAAGAGCATTGAAAAGAAAAAAAAAAGTGCTTTAGTGGTCATTTTAGAAAATCAGCAAAGGTGCTGCAACAGTGGTTTTTTGCCATTTTCCCCATTTGTGAGGTCATACTGACATAAAGAGGACAGAAGTATGAAATCACATTTTAAACTGCGCTTCTATTAACTAGCTTGTTCCTAATAAATAGATAGACCTGGGTTGATTATACTTCCTTGCACTCTTGGGATTTTATGTCTCTCAGTGCCCTAACTGGCACAGTACTTGATAGTCAGAGCTGGATTTCAGGACACGTGCTTCTTTTTTTTTTTTTACCTGAATCCTTTATAATTATGCAATTTTGTAGCTTTTTTTGAAGTATGCATCTATCACGAATGGTTTTGTCTTTGGTGTTGCCAAGAACCAGTCCAGTGCTGTTTTCTTAATGAGTTGGCATGTAAATCCCTGCACGTGTGAAAACAATAAACACAAAAGGGAAAGATGTTGGTAGCTGGAAAACTGGCCTTCAGTTGCAGCTATGCTCACAAGATGAGTAAACCTACAGATAACCACTGCGTTGAAGTGTCTCTGTAGAAGATAGCTAGACTCTGCTACTCACATAATAACTGATGTGTAGCTGAACAAGCTTCATTATCTCTGAGGAAGGCCGATGAAAAACACCCAACACAACAACACTATTATTACATTACGTGTGCTTTCACAGGCAGGCGCTAATTGTTCGATTCATTTCAATTTGCTTTGTAAATCCTGGCTATGACAATAAATCGATTATCAAAATGCATTTAAAATGTTGGAAATCCAAGGGTACCTCAGTGCATAAAACCTCTTTAGCTGCATTAGGTAACTGCAGAGAATCCATTTCTGATTTCAGACACTATCAATGGAGCAAATTACACTACACTATGTCACATTGGCAGCTGAATTCAATCCCCTGATGCTACACATCACAAAGCCAAGGACATGACTATCTATCAGGGCCCCACCCCTTTGCCAAACCAAAACCCTCCCTCTTCTCAATTCTATCTCAGCTTTCTAATGGAGACTAAGTAGCACTCCATGCAATGTTTCCTTATGCTAATGGTCTTTCTGCCTGGCCTAGGAGGGGACAAGCCTGAACTCTGTCAAATTTAATCTTTTAATAAGGTTTAATACTAAAGAGAGAGCCACTGCCTCCATCATCCCACCCCCTTACCAGTGTCTCATCTGGGCTGGGCCACTGCTCCCTCATGCAAGCACGCTGCAGCAGAGCACTTAGCTTCACCCGGGACATGTCAGCGCTCAGTGGATGTGACGACGGCGAGGCGAGGAAGATGAGGAGGAGGAGGAGGAGGAGGAGGAGGAGGTTGGAGGGTGGGGCGGCGTTGGTTGGGCGGGTGCACACAGGGCCTTGTTAATGGGTACACAATGTGCCGAGAGACAAGAAGCGGCACACTCCAGCAGACAGCACTGTCATCACAGAGGGAGAGACAAAGTGAGAAGAAGAGAGGGAGGAAGGGTTATTATTCTTCCACTTTGTTTATCAGTTATCATTGGCAAGCACACATGAGGACCAAAGCATTAAACACACGCCGGCGCTGACTAGCACACGTGCATGCATGCATATTTGCAGATACGCACTTTGTGGTACACAGTCAGATAAAATGCATGTAGAAATAAGGAAATGAGCAAGACACACATTCACACCCACATACACACGAGCAGCATGGTTAAGTGAATCTCCTAAATCACAAGCCAGTATTCAATTCATTAGGGAGCTCTTAGCAGCTGTTCTTGTCTAACCACATCAAGGCGAAGATTTAACACATGGATCTAACACTTAGATAAGTCTGCTTTTCTAAGAGATGGGGGAATTCTCTCAATAAAAGCCTGCTCAGAAATTGGTTTTAAACCCTAAGTCATAAGTACCATTAAGTCGGCAGTATACTACAAATGAAATCAAAATCAGTGTATTCTCACAGGCAATAAGGTGGAAGTGCAATCCAGAAAAGGCCTTGTGTTTGGTTTTGATTGCTGCAATGCACCGACCTCCAGTGTCCTGCAAAAACTCTATATCTAAGTCAATAATGTAATGTTTAAAATCAAACCTGACTGATGCATTGGATGATGTAGGGCTGTATTCGATGTTTCTCCTAAGTCAAGTCTCTTGACTTGTCTTAATTAAAATCTTTGGTGCATCTCTGATACATATTTTAGCCTCTGAAGTTTCAAAATTCTTTAAAATTTTAGAGTTTTGGCTTCCAGGATAGGGTAACTTTATCTTGGAAAATATACAAAATATATTCCAGCTTTTTCAACTTAGATTTGCATGGGTCTGTTTTTGAATCAGACACAAAGTACTCTTCACATCTGATCATTTTGACTTCATGTTGGCGCTAGATGACATGTCAGACAATCTTCAAACATGTCCATCCTCTGGGGATCATGATCATGATCAAAAACTCTGGTACTTGCCACCTAGCAAGTGTCAAAATGGCCAGCTGGTGGTACAAGGAGGAAAGTCAGGAGATGACCAGTGATATTGGGGTTTATCCTATTTGGGACATGAATGTTTATTCCAAAGTTTAGGGCAAATCATAGAGTTTGCAAAAATGTGTCACTCAAAATGAAAAAGCTAACAACAGATGCATTATCTGTGGAACCTAAAGGTCTGGACAATTCTGAATTTGATATTTAAAGATAATAAACATGGATATTCCAGTCGGGCACAGCAAAAGTAGTCAGTTGACATGGTGAGTGAAGGGTTTTCACACAGATTGTTCAATTTAAATCTGTGTAGATTCTCAGTCATCCAGGTCATTGTGACCCTGGGAGCTTCAGTGAAAAAGCAACTGGACTTCTCTTCGAGGTTCTTGAAGATGTTTCACCTCTCAGCCTTTTGGATGACAAGTGAAATGTCTTCAAGCACATAAAAGTACCTGAAAGAGACGTCCAGCTGTTTATTTTGATGAAGCTCCTTGGATCATCCAATTTATCTAGAACAAAGGATAGCAGAGCAATCTTATGTCAAGTAATTTGATTTTGTTTTAAGACTCTAAAAAAATGTGTCAATTGAAAATTGTTTCAAGCAGAAGAAAACAATATCAAAAACATTTCACTGTAATGTGATGGAGTACTTGTGTTGTGTGATTACACCTGTTGCAGTTTTCACACAGTCCGATTCATTGCATTATTGGTTTCTTTTGGTTACAGTAATGTGACATTACTAGTTGCACTTTATAATGGCATGTTTCTATTTTGCTTGGTTGTTTTCTCTCTTCGTTGGCTAGACAGATCAATTGCAATGCTTTATTTTCTCACCCAGTCAAAGTTCTTCGAGAGATGTTGCTGCAGATCCCAGCAAATATAATTACAGTTGAAAATGCTGAGTAACATTATTAGGACATCAGCTGCAGCTAACTGGTATTGTTACTATTATATTAACCAAAATGAGCCCCGTGTGCTCAGCATCTACCAAACTTTTATCCATGTTGTACCATTCAAATTTCCCTTCCTATATATTTCCAAAGACTTTGTGACAATAAGCTGTTTTTTACTGCAGTAAGCTGCAGGCTGTTGAAAACCTTGACAACCTGCCGTGACTGGTTAAACTCAGACAAGACAACGCTGAGTGGTTAAGTTTGGAAAGGACAAGAGTGCCATTTTTCTACCCGAATCGAGTGCCAGTGTCCTCCTTAAGATCACTATTGATAGCATAATATTTGCTATATAGGCTAAAATGACACCGCCTCTGTTGTTTTATGTTGACTATAGAACTGGAGTTGCATCGAGGCCCACTCTGAGTTAACATCATGGTAAAGCAGTCGGATCCTACACTGCAATGGAAACAGATCGGCTGATTATGAAGCTGTTTCTGTAAATGTTTGAGGCACCTTGCGCTTGCAGCAAGTTGCTGCACTGGAAAGCCTGCTTCTATGTTCCCTGACATTCAGCCACACGGACTGAAGAAACAACATGTGCTCCTTTCAAGAAAAAAAACAACAGATTACTACATGCAATGGATGTAATAACATAGCTGCACTTAACAACTAGAATACATTACCCAGCTAGGAATGAATTACCCCTAATCAAAGCTGGTGTGTCCAGAAACCCACCAGTATGTGTTCAATAAACACCAGAATGTAGCATAAATACAGCACTGTCAAAATGTTTAGACACTGAAAGTAAGATTGAGGATGCATCCGAAATAATTGCCATGAATATAATGAATTTATCCATTGCTGCTTAGAAAGGACAGTAAACAAACAGCAAACACAAAATCATTACATTCATATTTGGTGTGACCTTTGCCTTTAAAACAGCACCAATTTCTAAAGTAAACATACATCATTTTTTGAGGTGCTTAGCAGGTTGTTTGTTTCGAGCATCATGCAGATGAAGCCACAGTTCTTCTGTAGTTTTCAAATGTTTCTGTCCCTTCATGTAACTCCAGACTGACTGTATGGTGTTGGAATCGGAGTACTGTGGGGAGTTTATACCATCTGCAGCAGAACTTCCTGTTTTTTTTTTTTTATGACCTGGGGTGTTCTGAGTCACTGTCATGCTGGAGAACAAATTTAGGAACATTGTAAACATCTCAAGTATCCCAAACTTTTCGCCGTACAGGAAATTTGTCAGGTGTTTGAATAATTTACAGCAGCTTAATTGTTTTTGTAGCTCTTTTTCAAGTGATGGATTGCTTCAAAACATGATGGATGGATGAGAATAATTTCTAATGAAGGGGTCACTCAGTCTGGGAGGCCATTAAATAAGCTGCACATAGTCTAATACTAGAAGAGACTAATCCTCCATGTTTGGTTCAGGAAACAAATATAGCATCTACTTTTTTGTTTTTTTTAGTCTTGCAAAAAAAAAAAAAAAATGGCATTGTAGTGACAATAGATTTTTCTTACCTGACAAAAGAGCTACATTACTTTAGAACACTTGTATTCCGCTGGTATCTCGTCCCGAGAGACAAGCTCAAATTGTCTGAACACAAGTTTGAAATCATTTTCAGCCGGGTGTATTATTACTGTGGCTTTAACTTTTAGCACAGCCTGAGCGTGCGTCGTCTTTTGTTTTGGATTTTTACCTTTGGGATTTATTTACTGAATCATCTCCTTCACCGAACTCCACCCTCGGAAGCAAACACAGACCTGAAGCAGCGATATCCGACAGCTTTTGAGAGCATGTGCCAATTAAGCATGCTGGAGAATTTCCTCCACGAATGAGTGGCTTGAGTCAGGTAAGGTAACTTTTTTTTTTTTTTTTTGCAGTTGTACCTTTTAAGCACAAAAAGCTCAGAAAAAAAAAAAATGTCTCCAAAGGCAAATGGTTGCAATTTTCTACTATCTACAATTCTGGTTCCAAAAAAGAAATACTGCCAAAGAGAGATAGCTGATATAAAAGAACACATGCTGAGGTGTACCCCCAGCCCTGACAACAGCAAAGAAAAAAGGAAAATTTCTCTTGATTGGTCCTGGGGTGGTCATTCAGGCTACTCGGTTTAAGACTTTAAACTGCTGTTCTTGCACAGTATGTTCTCTGATTAACCTAAGCAGAGCTTCTGTGTTTATATTGAGCTGTCATAAACAATAAGCTCATGGACAACATGGCGGGCATTTCTGTCTGGCAATGGTGGCGGTGTGGAGGTCACAGAGAGACAGAAACAGAGGGAGACAGAAGAGGGAAGGAAATGCAATGGAGGATACAGAGAGATAGCTTAAGAGTCAAAAAAAATATGTGTGGCTGCTAGTGTGTGTATGTTTGTGCAAACCAGTGAGTAAGCAAGTGTGTATGTTGGTGTGAGAGACAGACTGAGAGACATGCCTCCACCAGTGCTGAGGGCAGCAGGTTTTTGGCAGAAGCAGCGCTTTCGTGGGCGTACAGGGAAAGAGAAGGGTAGGGGAGAGTCGGAGGAGGAAGTGAAGGAAGAGAGGATTTGGCTGTGGTACCGATGCCCAGCCATGTGGCGATGGCAGGGTCACGTCAAGCGTGATCGGCTTTAGCTTTCTGATGGAGGTCGACCTTGAGATCGCGCTGCCTTTAACTGACTGCTCGGTGAACACCAGGCGGACGCGTTCCCCGTAGTCTGTCCCCGAGGCCGCGGTCGGCAGGAGGCACATGCATGAGAGTGTACAGATGTGCGCTTCACATGCGAACACACACTAAGTGCATGTGTGCGCTGAGGTCACAGCAGCTGGCACCACATCAAGTGTTAAGATTTGGCCAAACAACAAAAAGACATGCTGTATTTTCTCACTCTGGTCTTATCACATTCAGTGGGCTATGTTTATTTGTCCAAGCTTTGAGGTGTCTGAAATTTCTGCTGCCACATGAATAAAAGAGTTGTGC